>NC_052065.1:100069558-100348501 GCF_903992535.2 Arvicola amphibius | reverse complement strand
TGGGGTAGGGGGTCTGTGCTCTCTTCCAGGGCAGGTTGCCCCAGGGTCCGCATTCACTCACCAGTTCAGATGGAATGTCAGTGCACAGGATCAGGGATTCCAGGCAGCCCAGGGTCGCAGCCCAGACAAAGTGCCAAGGTCGGGGCAGGGCGGGATGGAATACCACACAGCGAACCTGGCAGCACAATCTCAAGGAACCTGCACCCCTCCGCGAGGAATCCTCAGACCTGCCTGGAGGCCAGAGTCTGACCCCTTTGGGTGGATGGCCTTAGAACTGGAGCAGACACCTGAGAACAACTAAGAAAATATCACTGGTGCTTACTGTGTTGAGAGGTCAGCGAGGTATGAAAGTGCATCTCCAGAAGTCGTCATCAGGACTGCAGTGTCCCAAAGAATGATGGATCCTCCTGGCAGACTGTCAGGTCCCCTTGCAGGCCAAGCAGCTCTCAGACAAAGGCCTACCTTGCCCCGGGCAGTCAAATGAAGGAGGGGACCTCCCACCGGCCTGGGTGCACTCAATTCCAGGTCCCCAGAGCCCAAACAGGGTGAGCTGTGGGATTTTGTGGCCCCAAAGACGGGAGGATGAGGCAGGGGGAGCAATTATTATAGTTTTTGTGTGATTATTCGGGTTTGGGTGGCCAGGAAATAAAAGCACAGTCTCTCTCTCTCTCTCTCTCTCTCTCTCTCTCTCTCTCTCTCTCTCTCTCTCTCTCTCTCTCTCTCTCTCTCTTTCTCCTCTCTCTCTCCTCTCTCTGTTGTTATTTTGTTTGAAGACAGGTCTCCTGTAACCTAATCAGGCTACCAATTTGCTATATGTCCACAGATAACCTTGAACTTCTGATCCTCCTGCCACTACTTCTTAGTGTAGTGCTGTGCTTACAGGCACTACTTGCAGACCATAGCCAGTTTATGCGATTCTGGGGATTAAACCCAGGGCTCCATGCCTACTAGGAAAGCATTCTACTGACTTGAGTGAAAACCCCAGCCTCTCTCATCTTGAAAATCACACCCAGAAAGCATTGATACATGACACTAGGATCCAGACAAGATCTCTGAGATGCAGGTAAAGCATTCTTCCTGGTCAATTTCTGTCTCACAAATAGAAGAATTGTGGTGGGATCCTGTGGCCAGCAACATGAGATCCAGCCGCTTCACTGTAGCCTGAAGTTGACAAAATATGCCTCTAAGGGTTTTTCCCTTCCTCTAACATTCTGACTTCCAAAACTAGAATATTTCCACTATTCCAAAAAATTATGGTATTTGGTATTTATGCCATAGTTCAGAGATAGAAAGATTTAACATTTCTGCAGATCTAGCAGTAATAGGGACTTTGCATTAAACGTGTCATAGTTATCTCTGCCATCCAGCAATATGGAAGCCATCAGCCACATGTGTAGTGATGAGACGAGCAGGCCTGCTTTTCGTCCTGCCCGGATCCCACATGGCTAGCTTTATACCAGAAATAACAACACACAAATTGTATTCATTTAAACACTGCTTAGCCCATTAGCTTCAGCCTCTTACTGGCTAACTCTCACATTTTGATTTAACCCATATTTAGTAATCTGTGTAGCACCACAAGGTGGTGTCTTACCGGGAAGGATCTTAGCCTGCATCCATCTCGGAGAGGAGAGTCATGGCGACTGACTCACTTCCCTTCTTCTCAGCATTCTGTTCTGTTTACTCCACCTACCTAAGTTTCTGTCCTATCAAAGGGCCAAGGCAGATTTTTTATTAACCAATGAAATCAACACAAAACAGAAGACCCTCCTCCATTACACGTGTGCCTTTATTCTGGTACATTATTGTGTTTACTAAGGCCATAGTTGATATCTGCAAACTGTACAGCCCTTCCATTTATCCATCATAATGTCTTCTTACATTTTCGTACCTGGAGTACTTTGATCCACAATGTAGAGTGTCTCTTTCCCACAGATAAAATCTGTTCCTGGGGTGGGAGATCATGAAAGACCAAGTGACAGCACCATGTAAGAATAGGGTACTACCAGTTTGGAATCTTTACTCAATGTCACTCCTGTGTATGGTGCACAACTTGTGAACAACTGTGACCTTGGGGGATGTGGGAGCAGTAAGGAAGGACAGAAGACAGTACCCACCACTTGCTGTCTTTCCTATTTCTTTCCATGTCACTGAGGCTTCTTCCACAACAAAGGTCTCCACTGCATGTATCCAATTTCCCATTGCTGGATTGTTAAGCTGTTTCCAGTATGATTTTGCTAAATTATGCTTATGGAGAAGTTCCATGTATGATACATTTACAATATATGTTTAATTCATTCCATATGGTAATTTTCTAAAAGATGGCTAGACCAAATAGCACATATGTAGAATGCTATATATTTTAATAAATTGCCTCACAGAAAGACTGAGCTGTTTAACAGACCACTCTCCTTTCAAAAAGGGTATATTTTCATGGATCAAGAATACAGGAGGAAAACATTGAACATTGCTCTCAGTGTCTTACTTCCAATGATTTGCTCTCAGTCTCTTACTTCCAGTGACTGATAAGCTTCAAAAGTCTCTCTTTTTCTGCCTTGAATAAATAGAAGCAAGGGAATACAAGTCATAATTTTGGACACGTCGAAGAGCCAAGTACTCCAACATTTGGTAGGACGTGACCAACTCCATGCTTGTCTCATTTGGCCCTTAATTTTCTAAGCATGGTCTTCAGGGCAGCATTGATAGCATCAGCTAGGAACTTTCATATTCTCAGGCTTCACTTCACATCACTCAAATGAGAAACTCCAGTTACAAGTCCCAGAAACCCATATTCTATCAAACCTTGCTGAAATCCCTGACATGCCCTAATGTGTCAGGTGATATGCCATAATGATTCTGAGTAGCCACTGAGATTCCCGCCTGAGATGGGTGAAGTTATAGTATCTGCGTAAGGCTCTATCGCCCCCCCCCATCAATTTTTTTCCCTTCTTAAGAAAAAGGAATTGTATTATGAAGTCAGTGTTTGCATGTGTCTGCATGTAGATATGTGAATGGGGGTACGGGTGCCCACAGTGTCCAGAAAAGTGTTGCATTCCCTGGGGCTAGAGCTACAGGAGGAGGGAAACTAATGTCTCGAGCCCTCTTCCTTTCATTTCTACATTCATAGTGATTTTGTTTTGTTTTGGGGTTTTCTTTTGGGTTTTGGTTTCTTTTCTTTTTCTTTCTTTCTTTTTTTTTTGTATTGATACAGATTTTCCCTGTGTCTGGCTAACTGGCCTCAAACTTGTTATGTAGTACAGGCACTTTGGGCAATTCTCCTGCCTCAGTCTCTTGAGTGCTTACAACTATGAGATATGATCAGTAAGCAGAGTTACGCTTTTTGCATTAGAACCTAGAAAAACAGGCAGGCTTAACAGTGAAGTGCTGAAAACATTGGACTGCTTCCCTTTTCTTGTTTGACTTCAGTTGTGCAGTGATGAAAACCTAACACAGGGTCCAGGGCACACTAGGCTAAGTGGTCTAGAAACAAACTCTTCATCCCCATTGCCTAATGAAATGCTTTTTATTTAGAAAGTTTTTATTATTGACTTTTATTGATCTCTACATTTTTCTATGCCCCCTCCCTGAAAGTTCTTAATAAGTGTCTGTTAAATGGAACTAAGACTCATAAAAATTGAGTTTGAAACAAAAATATCACAGAATCTCATCAAGTGGCAGGGGCTGGATCTCAGTGGTAGCGTGCCATTCAGCATGCTGTGGCACTGGATTTGGTTCCCAGCACCACAAAATGAGAAGAACAGTCAAAGTTTGGAGATTAGAAATATAGTTATGTTGTTTGAATGCACGAAGCCCTGGGTGAACTAGACATGGTGTCACACATCTGAAATCCCAGCACTTTCGAGGTTGAAACAGAAGGGTCAGAACTTCAAGGCTAAGAAGGAAGTTCTAAGCCAACCTTGGATACAGGACAACCTGTCTCAATCCAATACATTAATAAACACATAAAGATTGGGGGCTGGGAGTGGTGATGCCTCCCAGTTATCCGGGTACTCTGAAGCTGAAGCAGGGGGAAAAAGACTTCAATGCTAGTCTCAGCTATCTAGCAAGATCTAACACAAAATAAACAAATAAGCAACACAGGACCAAAAAGAAAAAAGAAGAAGAAAAGATAAATAAGAGGTGAAGGAGGAAAGAAAAAATTGCAATGAACTGAGGAGTGATGGGAAATTTGTACTTTCCCATATTTACTTTGTACACATTTCTGAAAGAATCATATTTTACTTAAGTTGTAAAAAAGTAAGCATTTTTGTGGGTAAAATTATGTTGATTCTGGCTTGTACCTCTGAGGCCCTTGCTGTAGGGGGGGGGGTTGTTTTTGTTGTGTCTGAAAAGCTCCTCTCCTCAACGGAAGCCAGCAGAGGGCAGCACTCAACTTCCCCAAACTAGCCTGTCCCTAACTTAGCAAGAACCGCTTTTACAGAAAAACGAACCAGCATTTTGCAGTTAAATGCATTTGAATACTTTAGAAATGGACATTGGAAGGAAGCCGGAGAGTAGTTTCTCCTTGGGGCTGTTTCCCAGTTTAATTCAGACAGATGATTTGGGGTCATTTAAAGACTTTCTTTTGAAAGCTAACAGCCAACTAGAGGCATGGTAGAATTAACTAGCCTTTCTCAGAGCCACGCTTGACAGCTGTCCTCAAGAACAGCCTTCAGTAAATATAGTTTGGCAGCTGCTCAAAATAAGGGGATAATTCTGAGACCCCCGTAAAGAATATTCTGTCCCCACAGCTCTAACTAATGCTGCCCCCAGCTACTTTCTCTTCCCAGGTAACCAGGGGACATTTGTTCTCTTTTAAAATTCATATATCCCTAGAAGAAAAGGCAGAGTCAGAGAATTTTAATGTTGAAAAGTAATAAAGTCTCATTGTTTTTTTTGTTGTTGTTTTGGAAAGAAGTCTGAAGCCAAGGAGTTTAACAACATATCCATGAGTATGTAGCTAACAAGTGGGGGAACTAAGTAAAGCCAGGCCCCCTCTCCTGCCTCCAAGGCTGTATGAGCTTTACAGCCATTTGTGTTTATACTAAGAAGAAAAATACAATTTCTTATGAATATATATCTAGCAATGGCACATTGTTTGGAGCTGTATTAAAGTATTTCAGCAATCGATCAATAAAGTGCTTATCAAGTAAAATACTATATACATAATCATATGTAATATTTAAGTAAATGTCGCAAGTAAAACAAGCAATATTTGAAAACTCTACTGTAAAGTTTATCAAGAATGTATCTTTTCTTAAATTTGTGAGGTTTCCTGTAGCACAGGCTGGCCATTACTCTCTATCAGGCCGGGATATCCTCATATTTTTTGTTTTTGTTTTCCAAGATAGGGCTTCTCTGTGTAGCTCTAGTGGTGCTAGAACTCACTCTGTAGACCAGGCTGGCCTTGAACTCACAGATCCTCTGGCCTCTGCCTCCCAAGTGCTGGGATTAAAGGTGTGGACACTTTTATTGATTCTTTGTGGGTTTCACATCATGCATTCCAATCTCACTTATCTCCCTGTCTTCTCGAATCTGCTATTCTGCCCTTACAACTCCGCACCCCAAAAATCAAAACCAAATTTAAAAGGAAAACCAAAACCAAACAAAGAAACAAAACAAAAACAAAAAAGGAAAGAATCTCATCATGGAAGCCTTAGTGTGGCCCGGTGATTCACACATGTTTACCCTTTAGTCCGTTCATCTTTACTTACAAGTGTTCCTTGCCATGAGTGATTGGTCTGGCTCAAGGTCTCTTGTTTCTGCTACACTACCAAAAACAGGCTCTCACTGGAGGCTCCTCTAGGATATCCTGCTGTTGTCCTATGTCATGCTCTTGTTTTGGATCTGTAGGTTTGTCCCCTTCACATGCTTCAACATTTCATAGATTTGGTGGATATTGAGGTGGGCCAACTCACAGGCCTGGTTCTGGGCCTGGGTAGTAGCTGTGTTGGTCTTCCTACTAGCTTTCCCTCATTGTCACTTCCCCAGCAAGTTCTCCAGCACTGCCTTGGCCAGCTCACCCAATGCAACCTATAGCAAAGAGCGGGACCTGTTCTCCTACTCTCAGGTCCTCAGGTCAAGATCCCTCATACTCACATCACCAGGGCCAGCTCTACTGTTTTGCCCAAGCAAGGTGTAGGGCCCTCTCTCCTCATTACTTCTCTACGGGTAGGACTGTGGGGGATGGGGCCAGCTCTCCTGCTCTCATGCACATAGGGCTGGCCCACTTGCACCAGGGTCAGCTCTAGTGTGCTGCCCATGTAGGGTGTAGGGCCTACTTTCCTGTTAACGCCTGAAAATTCTGTTTTACTTAACTTTATATAAGAAAGCGTGATTTTTTAGCGATATGATTAACTTCTTGATGGAGGAATGGTTCCAGGTCATGATGAGAGGGAGGGAGGGAGGAAGAAAGAAAGGGAGGGAGGGAGGGAGAGAGGGAGGGAGAGAGAGAGACAGAGAGACAGAATTTAAAGATAGATAAGGACAATAAATTTCAAATACAATAAATGCAAGTTGAAACGTGTGGTACAAGATGTTTGTTGGTGGGTTCAACTAATAAATCCATACTTTGTGACTACACTTTAGGATTCCCTTTAGTAGCCCATGAGTTGGCTGAGAAGTCAGAAGGTATGTGTTCTAGTCCTAGTTTAATTGTCCTTGGTTACGTTTGTGTGTGTCTCTGTTGTTACATGCTTGAGGGGAGGATTTGTTTTAGATCAAGGTTTTAGAGAGCTGTCTCTAGTAATGGTGCCCCATGTGGAGCTGATAAAGAGGTGAAATGTGTGGTTCAGGAACTTCTCCAATTCCTGGTGACCAGGAAGCAGAGAGACTGCCTACCAACATTAGCCTTCTCCTACCCTGACCCCCCCCCCTTTTTTAGTACCAGGCCCATGGGAAGGTGGTGCTCCCACTCAGCGTGGCTCTTCCCCTCCCCAGAAATCACTCCAACAGATGTTGTGCTTTATTAACCTCTAGGTATCTCTCAATTCAGTCAAGATGAATGCTCACAGTTGTTAGCTAGGCATGCAGTTATTTGAAAGGCAGCGCTCCCTATAAAACCATTGGAAATGGGAGTGGTACATCTTGACAAACCATTCCTAGACATCCTGTCTTTTTACTCTGCTTTTCCATCATCCCCCCCTTAACACCCATGCTTTGCAGAATGTGGCTTTCAGCCAAGCAGCAGCTTGTTAGAGAAAGAATCTTGAGTTTCATTCCAGACCTGCTGAATCAGAATCTGCATTTTAACAAGATTTCTAGGTGATTCATCTGCACATTAAAATTTGAGAGGGACTTACCTAGACTAATTACATCCTTGGAGTGGGTTGTCTCCATTCTGACTCCTTCTAATATGCCTTCTATATTATACAGCAAGTAAATTCTCTCCAGTAGGCAATGGCTGTATACTTCACTATTTATAATCCTCTAGGAGCTCCCATTATAAAACTGCAATATGAAAAGGGCATAAGTTGTAAATTAAACATCAGTGCTGAACTGAAACACTTATTAGTTTTGTAACTTGAAAAAAAGAAAAAAGTCTAAAATGGCATCTTATGTAGCCAAGGCTGGTCATGAAATCAGAAGGTAGCCAAGGTTGGCTTTGAATTCCTGATCCTCCTGCTTCAACCTTCCAAACACCAAGATTATAGGTATGGACCTCGGTTTCTGTTCCCTCATTTTTAAAATGTTGATTAAAATGCCTGTCTTGTAAATGTGGAGTGAAGACTAAGTGAGTCCACATGTAAAAAGTTTTGCAGATGGAAAGGCAACACATATCATTCCGTTGTGAGCAATCCATGGGGCTGGAGACAATATGGACGAGGCAGACATTTGATGTTAAAAGTTTAAGAATGCAGATAACTCAAAATCAATGTAGCAGAATGGATGTTGTGTGTCTTCTAAAATAAGGGCAGAAAAGGTCATGACTGTAAAAAGTCAATGTAGAGACTACCAGGCCAAATTCCTCCATTCAGATATTCCATTTCCAACAAGCTACCTCATGGAGGATGAAGTTCTTTGGGTCTCCAGGCCAACCTCCTAACAACAGAGCACTGCAGAGTGGCCCTTAGCTGGTGCTGTAAGAATCAAAGCGACTCAATTCTTAGCTCCCTGGATAGTGGGCTATGGTCAAAGCTTTGTTTTATTTCACTAAGTTTGGGAGGATAGCTTTCCTTAGTGCAATGTAATAGTCACAGATGATGTGGAATGCAGTCCCATCGAAACATGTTGAAATTTAATGCCTGTTGTTTGTTAGTGGAGGTAAGACAAGACAGTCCATTTAAGAGGCACTCAGGACTCTATTGCTTGCATAAATTCATTCCTGGATTAATGAGTCTACTACAAAATTCAGTTTTGCCTAGCACTCTACTGCTTGCATGGATTAATTCATTCCTGGATTAATGAGTCTACTATCCAGTTTTGTTAGGTCACACATGAGCTTTTTGGCTCTAATCATATCACCATGGAAGTCTTCTAGCAAGAAGGCCATCATCTTCCAGGCTGGTGATGCAGACCCAGGAGGCTGAGGCAGGAGGATCACAAGTTCAAAGAATGCCTGGACCACTTAGCAAGTCCAATTCAGAATGAAACAAATTGTTTTTCTATTTTGGTTTTGGTTTATTTCAAGACAGGCTTTCTCCCTGTATCCCCACAACTGTCCTGGAATTCACTCCACAGACCAGGCTGACCTCAAACTCACAGAGATCTTCTTGCTTCCTGAGTGCTGGGATTAAAGGCATGTGCCACCACCACCACCCTGCCAAATTGTTTTTCTTTAGAGAAAAAAAGTTAGGGAAGAAGAAAGGAAGAACAGAAGGAAGGAAGGAAGGAAGGAAGGAAGGAAGGAAGGAAGGAAGGAAGGAAGGAAGGACGGACGAGCAATGAACCTGGGTATATAGTTCAAGCCATAGCACTTGCCTGTCATTTGCAATGCCGTAACTTCAGTCTCCAGCATGGCATAATTAATATATTTACAGGGGCAAAAAGGAAGACTGTCACCAGCTATAAAATTTCAGCCTTAGACCAGAACCAGGAGCCAAACTGAACCTCTTCTCTTTTAACTTACCCAGTCTATACATTACTGTAGCTATCAACAGAAAATAGGGATGTGTAAACTGAGACTGCTCATTTGTTCCCTGCCGCCCAGACCTGAATAATCACACAGAAACTATATTAATTAGAACACTGTTTGGCCAATGTCTCAGGCATATTTTTAACTAGCTCTCACATCTTAAATTATCCCATTTCTATTAATATGTGTATCTCTACGAGGCTGTGTCCTACAGGTAAGATTCCAGCTTCTGTCTCCTTCGGTAGCTACATGGCATCTCCTTGACTCTGCCTATTCTCTCTCTATATCTCTGTTTGGATTTCCTGCCTGGCTTTACTCTGCTAAGCCATTGACTGAAACAACTTTATTCATTAACCAATAAAAGCAACAGATATACAGAAGGACATTCCACATCAGGGATGGTGGTGAAGCTCAGCATTGTAACATGGATTAGGCCCTAAACCATATGCCCAAGGTCATCAACAACAAATTAGTAACAGTAGAGACAAAACATGAAAATAACTGGTATGCATTGATAGTTGTCAAAGCTGAATAGTGACTATACCTGCTCATGATAGTATTTATCTTACTTTTTTATAGATGAATGCTTCTATAATAAAACATTTGAAAACAACATGAAAAATACTCAGCTAAAAGTATTAGTAGTAGTTGATGACTATTGTAATTGCAATGAAAATTGTCCATCATGGTGATCTATCACTGTGAAAAGAGTGAGGCGTACATTGAATAGCACAACACTCAGAGTCCTCCTGAGAATCCCATTCCTCTTTTGTAGTTTTGTTTTTGTTCTTTTGAAGATAGGGTCTCATGATATAATCCAGGCTAGCCTTGAACTCACTGTTTTGCGCTGGCTGGCTTCAAACTCTCAATGTTCCTCCTGCCTCAGTTTCCGAAATATTGAAATTACAGGTGTGAACCACTCACCATGCCAAAACTAGTTGTTTTCTTCAAATTCCTCTCTCACTAATTCACATACTCTAATCTTAGACATTCAAGAAATGACCAGAATATTTACAGTCCAGAACACAATCTGTCATTTCATTCCTCCATGCTACTGTCTGGTGCTTTTTTCTCCTCGAGAGCATGGCCTTCATATGAGCTTCATGAATCAGCTCATGTTAACCCCCACAGGGAGGCTGGTTCTGACACATAGCAAGAGAATTTTTTCCTTCTGTTGTTAGGTCCCTGCTTTAAACAGACTCCTGCCAAGGCATCCGGACTAGTTTATTATGTTTCTGGGTGTGCCTGTCTGTTTCCCTTTACCAGACTGTGAAATCTTCAATCTCCTGAAGCTTACAGTGCAAACAGAAGATCCAGACGACAAGTAAATAAATCTGCAATTGGATTGGACTATGATAAAGTTCTATGAGGAATACAATCGGGGAGCTGTGCAAGCATGAGGACCTGTTTTCAACTCCCAGAACCGATGTAAGAAGCTTGTGGTTGGTGGTAATGGGTACACTCATAATCCTAGGCCTGGGAGTGGAGAACACAAGGTTCTGGGCAGTACTTGACTAGCCAGCCAAGTGGAATGGGAGAGCTCAAGATTCAGTGAGAGATTTCATCTCAAAATAATAATGTGGCAAGTTATTGAGGGAGATAACTAATGCAATTTCTGAACTCCACACTTGTTCACACATAGACACAGAACACAAACACACAAAAAAGAGAATCAGGAAGGGGCGAGGCTACATTCTGGGGAGGGGGGAAGAGACATTTGGGTTGAGATGGGAGGATGAGCATTCACCTTATTTAGATGCTTCATCTGGAGAAGAGAACACAACCCGGCATATAGTAGAATGCATTGGATACTAAGGGAAGCTGCTCTGCCACCTTTAGAAGGTTCTTGTTAAGGATCACAAATAATAGCATCTGTAAAAGTCCTTTGGAGAGGAAAAAGTCCCGCTCAAATACAGCTTTGTTACAGGCTGTATCCTGAGAAGAGAGGAGGCAGCATTCCCTCTTTCATCAGAGTGAATTTCCACAGACAGGCAAATTGTGCCCCAGCCAAGTGGATCCAGGCATACAGTCTTCTTCCTAAAGATTGTTTTCGCATTCTGTTTGGATCATCAACATCACCATTAATGAGATACAGGAGGGAGTAGACACATGGCTTGTGTGGGTGTAGGTTTGGATGGAGTCCTGGGGTGGGAAGGGAGCCAGCTCTCTAGTACATTGACTTCAAGATCCAACTGGATGGTTTTCGGGGGCGGAGGATACTAAGAAGAGTGGAAAATTGGGGAGGTAATTACGAGTAGGAATAGTAACTCCATGTTTGCCTCTCCATCTGTTCTGATTCAATGGCCAAGTGTTTAGTTTCCTCTTTCTGGTTCTTTTACTTCCCTGAATTAAAATATTTCTCATTTCCAGTAAGACTGGAAAAGAATTGACATGCATTTAACATCTACTGTGTAAAAGACACTATGGCACGAAGGACATAATTTCAGAAGTCAGACAGTCTAGACTTGTACCTCTCATATCACTGTACATGAATCCAAAGTATCCAGGCACTTTATTCAGCATAGTACTTCTCAACTGAAATTACTGCTATATAGAAACAGCAGGTTATCGTACTGTGTGTAAGTTGTGTGTTTTCTAGTCCCAGTTCTTTCTGTGTAAGGAGGATGGCACAAAGCAAATTGATATCATTCTCTGGAACTCAGGCTCATCTGTCTGTGAGGGTGTAGAGTACAAAACATAAATGATTTTCAAGCCATGTTTCCATGGGAAGCTGAGTTTTGAACAGAATATTGCAAACATGCTATGAGAGTAAAAAACAGAATGTATAGAGACACACCCACCTTGCTTCATCAAAAGGAGCTAAATTTTATTTCTGTCTGTATTCACCTTTCAGGTAAAAATTCCATTGGAGTACGATTTTAAATATGAACTGTTTTCTAGTCACTGAAGTATCAAAGACCTATTTCTGTGGCAATATTCTATAGCTATGACATAATTCATTTAGGGGAGTTGGGGGTTCGTAGCTTCCAGTGCCTGGCTAGTCCTTGCAAGGCCCTGTATTTAATGCCCAGCACCAGGAAAAATGAAACAAATTGGAACAAGAAAAATATTTGACACTATTATCTCCTTTGATACTCCCAAAGCTCCTAGCTTTTGAAGAATGAGAGCAGAAGAGGAGAGAACTTGGGGCAGAGAGATGTCTCAGTCTGTAACTCCCAAGTCTGAGCTGAGTGTCATCCCTGAGCCCCATATGTGAAAGAACATCGGCTTCCACAAATTGTAAGCCCATGTCTGTTACCTTGCAGACTGGAAGGCTAGAGGAGGATCGTAAATTCAAAGACAGCCTGAGCTCCATAGTGAGCTCAAGTCTAGCCTAAGCAATACACAGAGAGCCAGCCTGAGCCGCACAGTGAGTTCGAGTCTATCCTGAGCTATACAGTGAGACCCTGCTCAAAAGATTCATATAACTTTATTAAGCTTCTCTTGGGAATGTAGACAAAAACAAGGACGTTGCAGGCATAACACCTACTATGTATCCTTGACGTGATTTGAAATGTTAAGTTTTTTCTTTTTTGTATTTATTTTTCTCTTATATATTACATCCGGACTGCAGTTTCCTCTCCCACCTCTCCTCCCAGCTCCCCTCACATCCGCTTTCCCCAAGAACCACTTCCCTTTCGTTTCCCTTCAGAGAACAGCAGGCCTCCCAGGGACACCAAACCAAACACAGCATAACATGATACAATAAGACTAGGCATAAGCCCTCACACCAGAATTGTGAGCATGGACCAAACCATGAAGCTGACTGAAAACAAGTTTATTGACCATACTGGACATGATCTCTAAAGAGCCAAATATTAGGTTTCTTGTGTAAAATAAATGAATAAAACCATATATATATATATATAAATTATCTATACATTTAATTGACTATATTTATGATTATTATACTTCTTGCTCATTTAGTTCTTTTTCCATTGCATAACACTCCTTAAACAGAGGTAATTACATAAATTATGTTTGTCTTTCCAATTTCTCACAATTATTTGAGTTTCTCATTCAATAATGTTGGAGTATGAGTATGTATGTGTGTATATGTGGAGGCCACAGGTCACTGTAGGATGCCTTCCTCAGTTGTTCTTTACCTTAGTTTTGGAGGCAGAGTCTCTGACTGAACCTGGAGATCACTAATGTTGTGAGCCTGGCTGGCCAGCAAGGGATCTACTCATTTCTACCTCCCCAGTTCTGGGATTGCAGGTTCACTCTACCACACACAGCTTTTTTTCCATGGGTAATGGGGATCTAAACTCAGGTTTCAGGCCTTCACAACAAGCAAGTCACTGATTGAGCCAACCACCCACCCAGGCCTCAATAATGCTGTTTTAAAGCCTTGATATGTCTATGCATCTTGTACCCAATGATTTGAAATTCATATTGTTGTGAAGATATCAAGACAGTCATAATATCTATTCTGACAAATTCTGAGAGAGTGAGTTCCCTGTCTTGAGAAGTTGCAGTAGGGTACAGGTTAATTCTCGTGAATGGTTTTTGGAGAAACACTATGATGGGAAAAGAAGTAGTGTGAAGACTGATTTGGAAAGCTATCCACAGAGTTGGGGACAGTAAGAAAAATGCTTTCCACCCTGGAGTCACCAATGGATGATTGGAACAGTATCAATGCTATAACATTAGTGGAGCAATACTGCTTAAAGGTACCCAAGGAAGGCAGGGATAATGAAAAGGAAAGCTGTGGGTGATAAGTGCATGGAATAGAAATGGCTTAGAGCAGAATTCGTAGTCAACTGAGTGACCAGACAGCAGACCTGTTGCATGGCCTACCACTTGATGGGCTAGACATTCTGAACTCCCTCCTACAAAGCTGTTGATCTTTCACAAGTCTTAACTATTGCTTTTATCTTTGCTTAGTCCTCAAGATGCCACAGGCATTCAGTTAAATAGGGAATCCTTTGCTTGTTGGGAACATGGATTTTCAGGCATTATGGAAGGATTAGTGACAGCTGGAAGGACTTCCCAAAGGAGGTCAGCCTCATCCTGATTAGGGTACATGAGAAACAAGGGCATCTAACTTTTAAAAGAGAATTATGAGCTGGGCTATACAGATCAGTGGTAGTTCATGAGCTTAGCAAAATGGAGGGCCCTGGCCTCCAACCCCAGCAACCCCTGCTCTACCATATTTTTTCTGAGTTAGAAAATTTGGTGAATTATTGTGAGAAAAATCTGGATTTAGTGGTGACTGTTGTGGATGTGTTGACTAACTTAACATTGCTGGCAAGGAAAGCAGAAAATCCAGTTGTTATAAGTTGTTTCTATTAAGTGTTCTCCAGCACTTCCCAAGGAGAGGATATACTGACTTCAGGTTACTGGGTACAGGTCTGGACAGAATAGGTCATGTGGTAGAGCAGCTAAAAAGACCTCTTACAGCTAGCTGAGCCAATTAACCCTGATTTCCTATCAGTAAAATATATGTACCTCCATAGAGGATGTAACCAGCGATGTGTTTCTGTGAATGGACATCCTAACCAAGGAGATGGTCTGGACAGAGAACAACAGACAGTGGAGTGCAATACAAGATTTTGGTGCAGTATAGATTTGAATCATTGAGAGCTATTCTGGGGCTTGACTCATCCTTGAGTAAGTTGGCTTTCGGGATTTTGGATCCACAGAGCTGGAAGGCACTTTACCTTTGAGATTCAATCTTCTTGTCTCCCCACCCCATGTATCCTTTTTAAAGCCTCTGTGCAGATACGCATAGACACTATCAACACAGTCTCCAAATACCATTGCCACTGAAGTTCAACAAGCTTTACTTGGAACCCCAGAGTGGGTTTTAAAGTTGAGTCACAGACATCGCTCTTCCAGAGTACTCTATTCCATATTCTGTTGTGTACAATAAATAGTAATTAAGAAATGCAGCCCACCAGTTGTTGTGTACAGTGACTATGAAAGTATCGATGGGTGCTTTTTAACTATTAAAATTCCCCAAATCTAACCTCCTTCACCACAAACCAAAAAGTTTAGAATCCATTTAATAGTGTTTTTTTTTATTCTAAGTACTAATAGAAAAATGATCCTTGCACATATTCATGTTTTCCTTTTAAAAATAAATAAAGGAACAATTAGCTAATGACTGTCTGCAGGAAGTAAGGCAAGGCTACTAAAGGGATTTAACTTTACCTATGCTCTCAGAACTAGCAAAGATGCTAATATGAGAGAAGTGAAAACAAGTAGGTTAAAAGGAACTTATACTAGGCAACCTTTTATGGCTGAGCTGTATCTAGCATGAAGCCACTTCAAGACCATTTTCAAACTCAGTAACAAAAAAGAGAGCATTAGTATGGACTTTGCAGGTCCACTGCCACAAAAAAGGAGTTCCTTGACAAATATAAAATTATAAATTTGAGAAAAAGTTAAGCGTGGCTGTTCGAAATAGAATGATCACAGTAGACTCATATAGTGGAATGCTTAGTCTAAATTTTGTGGACAGTTTGGGAAGGATTAGGAGGTGTGACCTTGTCAGAGGATGTGCATCCACTAGGGGTAGGTTTTGAGGTTTTTAAAACTCCTTGCCATTTTCCAGTTAATTCTCTTTCCTCCCACCTCGTGGTTGTTGTCTCAACATGTAAGCCCTCAGCTACATCTTTTTTTCCAGTTTATTTACTTTTTATTAAAAATTGCCATCTCCTCCCCTCCTCCTCCTCCTTCTCTTCCCTCCCCTCCACCCATTCCCCCACTCCCTCCCTCACCAGGCCAAAGAGCCATCAGGGTTCTCTACACTATGTTGAGTCCTAGGTCCTTCCAACTCCCTCCAGGTCCAGGAAGGTGAGCAACCAAACTGACAAGGCTCACACAGAGCCTGTCCTTGTCGTAGAGACCAAACCCATCGCCATTGTCCTTGGCTTCTCAGTCAGCCTCCACCATCAGCCACTTTCAGAGAGTCCGATTTGGTCAGATGTTCCATCAGTCCCATTCCAACTGGACTTGGTGATCTCCCGTTAGTTCTGTCCTGCCGTCTCAGTGGGTGAAAGCATCCCTCACGGTTCTGACTTTCTTTCTCATGATCTCTCTCCTTCTGCTCCTCATCAAGACCTTGGATGTTGGAAGTAGATAAGATTGCCGGGCATAAATTGGGAACTTGGGGGTGGGGTGGGATGGGGGCAAGGGGAGATGGGGAGAGAAAAGCGTGAAGGGGAGGATGGGGAGAGCTTGGGGGAATGGGATGCTTGGGATATAGGAAGGTGGACATGGGAGCAGGGAAGCATATATCTTAATTAAGTGAGCCATCTGAGGGTTGTCAAGAGACTTGACTCTAGAGGGGTTCCCAGGTGTCCAGGGAGATGCCCCCAGCTAGTTCCTTGGGCAGCTGAGGAGAGGGAGCCGAAAAAGGCCAGATCCTATAACCATACTTATGAATATCTTGCATATCACCATAGAACCTTCACCGGGCGATGGATGGAGATAGAGACAGAGCCCCACATTGGAGCACCTCAGCTACATCTTTAGAGCTGTCCTTGCCTGCCGCTGCCATGCTCACAGTCACAATGGCCACGGATTCACCTACTCTCTGCAACTATGAGCCTCCAAATTAATTGCTGTCTTTTATAAGTTGACTTGGTCACAGTGTCTCTTCATGGCAATAGAAATGCAACTAAGACAGCAAGGTTGATATATGATAGAGACAAGTTCTCTAGCAACATAATCACTTCTGAGAATCTGTAGACTAGGGTCTAGCTTCTCCTGAGGCTCCAGGATGGAGGTCGAGAAGTGCTCCCCTCCTCAAACTTAATATCGTGTGTCACTTTGAGAAGATGGGATAGCATGGACTCTTTTGCATATTGCAGAATACATGCAATGGAAGGCAGGAATGATGCCATTTCTATATCATGATGTTTCCCAGGTGTAGATGGAATGGCGGGGCTGCGTCCCGCCACTCTGCTAGCTTTACCCAAAATAACTACACGGAAACTGTATTCTTTTAAACACTGCCTGGCCCATTAGTTTCAGCCTCTTATTGGCTAATTAACCCATATTTAGTAATCCATGTAGCACCACGAGGTGGTCGCTTACCAGGAGAGATCTCAACCTGTGTCCATCTGGGAGAGGAGATGCATGGCGACTGCTTATGGTGACTGCCTGAAGCGTCTCCCCAACTCTGCTTCCTTTCTCCCACAATTCTGTTCTGTCTACTCTGCCTACCTAATTTTCTGTCCTCTTAAAGGGCCAAGGCAGTTTTTTTATTAATCAATGAAAGTAACACATAGACACTCCTCCATCACCCAGGTAACAACCAGGATGGAGTGTGGGTGAAGTACAGGTGCAGTGCAACCGTTTGGTGTGGCAACTCCTCATAAGCTCTTACTCTATTTCTTCTTCCTTTTCTCCTCCTCTTCTTCTACCTTCTACAACTTGAGACAAGGACTCACTTGGTAGCACAGGCTGTCCAGAAATTTGTTACATAGCCATGACTAGCTGCAGCTCCCAATCTTCCTGAATCTACAGGATTTTACATGTGTCCTGGACTGACTTCTCTTTTCCACAGGTTCAGAGTATCTTATCTGGAAAGATAGGCCCACATTTGATATCGAGGAAAAAGTAAGCATGTTTGATTTGGTTTGGGTTTCTTATAAAGTCTCCATATAGTATCCATTTTTGAAGATTCATGGGTCAAACAATTTTCCTTTCTCAGCCTTCTGAGACTACTACAGGCATGCCAGAGCACCCTGTCATAAACAGATGACAGCGCTTGGGCACTCTTTTCCTTGCTATTTTTTTTCACCCAAAACTTCATTACCTTAGAGATAAAGGGTTAGTAGGGGTTGGGCACAGTGTTATGAACCTGTAATTCCAGCACCTCAAGAGACAAAGGTGGGAGGATTGCAAGTTCAAGATAAGCCTGAGTTACACCATGAGAAATACCCTGAAAGCCTTCACACTAAGAATGGATAAATTAAATTAAAATTAAAATAGGGAAATATTAAGTGGGCCAAAAGCATGACAACTAACCAGTATTTTCATTGAAAAGAAGGCCTCTGCTAATTACCACTTTATTATGGTTTTGCTTCCAGTGTGTTAGCTTCCCAGCTGACTGACCCAGATAACTGCTGAGATCATTTAAGCATCTAGGAGTTAAGCAGAGGGGAGCTCGATTTTCTATTTCTTGCCTTTTTCAGTAAAATTGTTTTCATCTTAATACAGTGATAATGAGGACACTTTCAATGCTTCAGAGTTGCTTTGAGATCTTGGCTTTTCAGACTGCACTTTGGGTAGTGGACCTCAAAGCAAGATGAATTTCAAATATGATATGCCATTAAAATAGAGTCTTTACCACCACCACCACCAGCAGCAGCAACAACAGCACCACACCAAAGAAGCAAGTAACCACGGGGTTTCTGGAGTCACTGGAATCCTAAGTATGCTATATTATTAGTTAACATATATTTAACACCTTCTAGGAGTTAGCCACTGCACTGATCATTTTACACAGTTTCCCACATTCTTGAGGCAATGGGGATTGAAGTCAAACCCTTTGCACATGCTAAGCTTGTGTTCTATCACTGAGCTATATTGCCAAGCCCTTCTTAACATTTTATCTCAAGACAGAGTATTACTAAGCTTCCAGGCTGGCCTTAAATGTACACTCTTCCTGCTTCAGACCCCCGAGTACCAGATAACACTTATAGGCACTGGCTACCACATAGGTTATTAATATTTAAAACAACCTTCCACAGTGTGTAAAATTATTTCCTTCCTGTTTCACAAGTGGGGGAAATGTGGTTTACAATTAGTAAGTGGTAGACTCCCAATCACTTTGCCATCAGGCGTATGAGTGATGTTGGTTATAATGCCTTTGAGAGAAAAACAGTATTAGTAGTTGATGTTATTATTTTTAATTTTTATTTTATGTGCATTGGTGTTGGCTTGTAGGTATATCTGTGTGGGGATGCCAGATCTTGGAATTACAGACAGTTGTTAGCTGCAATGTGAGTACTGGGAATTGGATCCAGGTCCTCCGAGTGAGCAGGCAGTGCTCTTACCTGTGGAGCTATCTCTCTATTTTTATTTTTAATTTTTTATTACATTCATTTTTCCCGTGTGTGTGTGTGTGTGTGTGTGTGTGTGTGTGTGTGTGTGCGTGCACATGCGTGCACATACCATGGGAGCATGTGGAAACCAGAAGATAATTTCCTAGAGTTGGCTCTCTCCTTCTACAGAGTTCCAGCGATTAAATTGAGGTTATCAGGCAGTGGCAAGCATTTTTACCTACTGAGCCATTCCTGGCCCAGCAATTAATAATATTCTTAAAGGCTTATCATAGACATAGACACCATCTGAACCACTCTTTCATAACAACTCATTTGTCATCTCAATCTCACTTCATAGAGAAGGCTTATGCATGACCCTGTATTACAACAAAAATGTAGGATACAGAGGAGTCACTGAGCCGCCTACTACAAACTCAGGCATTATGACTCCAAAGAGCAGCCTCTTAACTGCTGGGCTTCAACAGACATCCTATGTTCATTGCTGCAGGAAGAAGCCCACGTCCAGGGTCAGTTTTCTCTATTAAAAAGTTGGTCCTGCAGCTCCCAGAGAGCTTTCAGAAGCCAGTGATGGAGTTCCAAAGTCTAACTAGCCTACAGCTGTGGCTCTTGCTACATCTCTTCCCCAGATGCTTGTCTGCCTTTCCCTTTAACCTGCATCTTTGAACGAGCTGATCTACGGGGAGCTCAGCAATGGCATGCCTCAGCTTCGCCTTTAATGTCTGCGGAGCCTGCTAGCACGCCACAGTTTCTCATTTGATCCGAAGGGGATCTAATGAGAGATCATTTCCCAATAGCAGTCTGCTTTCAACATCACTAGAAAGGCCATTTGCTGCAAACAATCCCTGTTTTTCTTTAATTGCCTTTGAAAGGCGAGCAGAAGAATCAGAAAGAAGAAACTCCTTGGCATTTGGGTCTGATTTCCTGAGGTGTTCAGTTTCAGAAGAGGCCCCTGACAACAGGCAGAGAATAAAAACAAGTGTGGTCTGGGGCAGACAGTGTTTTTCAAACAGTTGGCCAAATCTCTGCTGGCAGCCGGGAAGCAGCTGACTCATCTAGGCCTCTAACGAGATGGAGACTAGGCGCATGGATAAAGACTTCAGAGCAACTGTGAAACTCAGAAGCTGTGGCCTAGCTACCACTGGCTTGTTTTCAGGAGGGTGGCCTGACTGAACTGCTTGCTGCCCATAGCTTTGTTCGTCTGCTCTCCTTTTGCCCTTCTCTTTCTGACGGCTCACACAGTATTTCCTTTGCTTGGGTGGAGTACCTGTGTGAATTTTGGGTCACTTCAGTTATTATGTCTGCTCAAGTTGAAATGAATCCTCTAGTTAGAAAGCCAAAATGGTGGAGTAGAAAGTCATTGAGACAGAACACTTAGGAATGGACAAGAATGGGCAGCGCCTCCCCCACTTTTTTTCCCAAGAGGCAGGCATTACCTATATATACTTTCAGAAACTGAGAACCAGATGTTTGGACACAACTCTTGACTCAATTTGAGTCACAAACTTGTTGATATACTTTATAGAAATACTTTGACCAAAACTTTAGAGAAGGGTGGAGAGATGGCTCAGTGGTTCTGAATACTATTCCCTTCCAGAAGACCAGCTTTTAATTCACAGCAGCAGCATACAGGCCAACAACCGTCTGCAACTCCAGTTCCAGAAGATCTGACACCTTACCCAGCTTCCAAGGGCATTAGGCATATACATGGTGAACAGACATACATGCAGGCAAAACACTTGTACATATAAACTAAACTTTAAATTAACACACACACACACACACACACACACACATTGAAAAGTTGAGAGTTATGGGACAGACCTAGGCAATGCAACTTGGTTTATATCAGAAACAAATGTTTGGGCTCAGCTGCTGTGGTTTCAGTATCAACGTCCTCCCCCAATTTCATGCTGCAATCTAATCCTTAATGTGGTGCCACTAAGAGAAGGGGTGTTGAGGGAGATTGGATCCCCCTGACTCAGGAGTGGGCTTTGTGACCTTTACAAGAGGTCTGAGGTGGCTTGTGGACTCCTTCCACCTGTGAGATTATATCTGCAAGGCTCTAGCTAAGAAGCCGAGAGCAACTGTCATTGGAAATAGAACCTCCTAATGCTTCAGTCTTAGACTGTTCAAAGTCTACAGAACTGTGAGGAATGCATGCTTATTATTTACCAGTTACTCAGAGGCTGTGGGTGCCCTTCAGGGGTAAGACAATTGCCTGTCATGTGTAAGGCACTGAGTTCAATGCATACTACTGGGTGGAAAAAAAATCTATCAAAAATGAATCTTTGTGCTTTCTCACATGTCTGTAGCATGTCCGATTCCTGTGTTTAACCATGAATGAGCACCAGAAATACTAGCTGTTTGCTTCTCAATGCTAGTATGTGCATGACTACCATCTAATTACACTTGCTCTAGATAAAGAAAGGGAAAGACCCAATGTCTGTCAGTACCACATTGAGCAATGATCAGAAATGGGGCTGCCCTATGCAGCTCTTCCCTCAAGTAACACTGCAGAAGACAGAGACCTTCTTCATTTTTATCAGGGAACAGGGAGCTCACAGAGGTGGGTAGAAACTAGAAATAACTTGGCAATTCCACAATATAACCCATGGTATGGAGTCCAGGAAAGAAAGGAAGAGAACTTTCTCTTCAGTCTTTAGCAACAATATTTCTTTCCCAATATTTTCTTCTGCCTCCACTGATAACAATGGCAATATTGTCTGTGTCTATAAAACTCTAAGGGACATTTGGAAGCAGGCTTGAGAGGATGGAGGGAAGACATTTGGTCCTTTTTACAGATGAAAACACTAAAGTACAGAGATCTTAACTGACTCATCCAAAGTTCCATGGGGAATTTGCAATGGAGCAGGTACACTAGGCAGTTAGTTCCTCCTTCTGTAGGCCAAACCAGGCAGTGCTCATTGCCAGATGTCCATGTGCATGAAAATCAATGGAAGAACATTTTACAAATGAGAGCATGTGGACTCAAATGCAAGGCATCTGGTCCAATGGTCTGGGATCTGCACTTCTATCAGGATCTGGGCGCTTCTAAAGAAGGTAGTCTTTAGACTCTTCTTGAAGTGGAAATGGAGACAAATTCATAATGTGGAACTCTTTCAGAGATCTCACTTAAATTCCTAGAGAAATCTGGGATTTTTTTAGTCCATATAAGAAAAGAAGAAAGTGACAGTATTATTGTCAAGAGGATGATGAGTAAGCTGGAGATGTAGCTTTGTGGGTAGCTCAGGTGATAGTGTTCATCCTTCAGATAATACTCAACTAGAGAAGTTTTATCTGTTGGGGCTGGAAAAGATGGATCTGCAGTTAAGAGCACTTGTTGCTCCAGCAGAGATTTGGGTTCAGTTTCCAGAATACACTTAGTCACTGACAACCATCTATAACTCCAGTTTCAAGGGATCCAATGCCTTCTTCTGAACCCCGAAGTTATCACACGCAAATGAGGTTATGGGGTAGATGAACATACACATATGTGTAGTGTGAAGCGGCGGGGCTGCGTCCCGCCACCTGGCCGCCGGCTAGCTTTACACCCGAAATAATTACACGGAAACTGTATTCTTTTAAACATTGCCTGGCCCATTATCTGTAGCCTCTTATTGGCTAATTCTCACATCTTTCTTTAACCCATATTTAGTAATCTGGGTAGCACCACGAGGTGTGGCTTACCAGGAGAGATCTTAACCTGCATCCATCTCGGAGAGGAGAAGCATGGAGACTCCCTATGGAGACTGCCTGAAGCGTCTCCCCAACTCTACTTCCTTGTTCCCACAATTCTGTTCTGTCTACTCCACCTACCTAATTTTCTGTCTCTTAAAGGGCCAAGGCAGTTTTCTTTATTAATTAACCAATGAAAGAAACATAGACAGATAACTCTCCTCCATCACATATGTAGACTAAACAATGATGCATATAAATACAGTAAATCTTTTGTTTAAATATTTTGAAGAAGAAGACCATGAGCTGTGAGGGTCACAGAGAGTGGACATTCTTTGGTAAATCACCGTTGTTTCCCAACTCCCTTTCTTTTCCATGTATCATTAAATATAAATGAGCATCCACTGGAGCCTTGACATGGGCTTGCTTAGACTGCACAAGCCCTAGTTTTGATTCCTGTTATTGGAAGCGAAGAAGAGGAAGGAGGAGGGGGAGGAGAAGGAAGGAAGGAAGGAAGGAAGGAAGGAAGGAAGGAAGGTGGAAAGGGGGAGCCTTGAAGATGTACAGTAGCACAAGAACTGGCCAAAGAAAGAATTTGCAATTATGCTACAGGGGTACACTAAGTAAATGAGACTTGGATCATTATTTAGCAAAGTTGGTAGGTTTTTTTTTTAAACTCTAAAGTCAAACTGCCTTAGGATTGAATATTCCCACTGTCAATTCCCACAAATCAATTTTCCCTTTGGGCAAGTCACTTTGCATTTCCGTGCTTCAGTTTCTTCATCTATGCAGAGGGGATAATTTCACTTCCTGCTTCTTAGAATGGCTGTAATAATTTAAATGAAATGATGTATGCAAAACTCCTAAAACAAAAACTAATGTCTAGCAGGCAGCAATAATGTTGTTCTTAATTACTGTATGCCTGAGTCCTTGCTGAGCCACAACCCATAAGAGATGACTGAGCCTGTAATCAATCCTTTCAATACTTCACATTTGTCTTGGTCTGGGCTCTAAGAGCTATAAAAGATGTTGGTGTCACAAAGAAAGGGAAAGGAAGAGTGAAAAAAGGAAAGCCCTAGCTTTCAGGAGGCCATAGGTTCAAACGTCAACACTACTGTGTGTGTGTGTGTGTGTGTGTGTGTGTGTGTGTGTGTGTGTGCATGAAAAGAAAAAAGTGAACTTCAAGTATTTCTTGGCAGCAGCATCATAGTGCAGAGACATTTGATTTCCTCCCCATATTATAACCTTTCTGTCTGTTTAATCATTGAATAAAAACTGATTAGAGCTGGTGAATAACACAGGATATGTTCAGAAGGCTAGGGCAGAGCTATTCACCTTTCAACCTTTTCATCTGAAAACAAAACAACTCCGTAGATGACAAATGATGGTAAAAGCAGATGCCAGGAAACTGAGACGTCTTGGAGAGGGTGCTGAAGGCTCATGGGGTCCCAGTCCTCAGTTAAGTGCACATAGAATTTCATGGTAGCTGGTTACTGAAGTTATGTCCAAGGACTGGTTTCTCACAATTTTCTGAGAGGTAATACTTAGGGACTTTGAAATGGTTTCAAAGCCGATAGATTTGGGGCAATGTATTAGGTGTTTGGAGACTCAAGAGATTAGTATAAGGCACAGTGTGTATGCTATGCGAAACAGGAGCGGGCAGAGTGCAAGAGAGAGAAGGCAACTGAGACACAGAGAGCGATGACATAAATGTTGGGTAGGAGTGAGGGCTGAAGATGGAAAGTGAGAGAAGTTAATCTTTCAGTGGGGGTGATGAGAGACAAGGAGGGGCATAGCACTGTACCTAGAAAATGCGGGAAGCTTCTGGAGTCTATCATGTCTCACAGGGATAATTAAGTTTTGGTCCAGCTTGTGTGGGCCCACCTACCGGCAGCTTTGCTCTCTGCTGCATGTTCTCTCACTCATGCTCACGGGCACATCTGCTTCAGTTCCCCAAACCATTTCATGGAATATTCATCTGTACATTTGCTGTTCATGTGATCGGAAGTCAGGCAGTGCCAGCAAGCAGTCTGGGTTGAAGGGCAAAGCAAACACTGACAAATGCAAAGTACTTATAGCCATCAGCGTCTGGTGCCAATTACAGAAGCGAGCACGTTAAACACATGAGAGGCTCAGATCAGTGGTGTCAGTACTAGAGAGAAAAGGCTTGTGTCTTTGATTATGTGCATGTGTGCATCTAAAGAACACACTTGTACACAGAAATCTTTCAGTAGCGGGCAATCTTCCTGAAAGTGATGTAAGAAGGATATGTTCATTCCTGCTTTTTTTGTTGTTCTTTCAACAGGTTCAGTTACATGGTTCAGACTGTTAACAGATCAGATCATTTATTCCCCGACGAATGTACGTTTGGCAGGGGCCCAAGGTTTGTGAGGCTGGAGGGTGATGAGGCTGCAGGAGACGCTACTGTGTTTCCCAAGCACATGCAGCTCCCACATTTTACCCTTGGAATTGGATAGTCCCTTGCAGAGTACACTGGACTTGGAAGACTTCCCCCATACACTCTGTACCCGCCAAAACACACCAAGGCTTTTCTTTATGATCTGAATCCAGTCAAACTTTGACTAGGTTCTATAGAGACAGAGTTCACTTTAAGCTCTTAAACAGAAGACTATCATGAAATATATTTTCATCTTATACTTAACTATGAGACAAGCTCCAAAAAAAAGGTTTCAGTATTTTTTTTCCTCTACTAGACACAAACCTCTAATTCCTGAACAGATGTACAGTTGAACTAATGCTAGAGTTTATGTAAGGCCTGGTTAGAAAGTGAGAATTAACAGAATTAATGGTTTTGCTGTTTTGAAGACAAACTGAATAGCAAAGAACTATTTATCCAAAGTCAATTTTTTCAAAACACTCAGTGCACCAGGGGATATTCCTTTCACAATTAAAGCTTTGGAGCTTGGAATGTAGCTCCAGTGGTAAAGTGTTTATGCCACATGCACACATGCTGTGGGATAATGTTCTTGCGCACTGTAAAAATTTGTCAATCATATTGATTTAATGAAACACTGATGGCAGGAAGTATAGGCAGGGTGATCAGACTAGGAGAATTCTGGGAAGAGGAAAGGCACAGACAGAGTCACCGGCCAGACACAGAGGAAGCAAGATGAGAATGCCTCACTGTGAAAAGGTACCAAGTCATGTGACTAAACATAGTCAAGAATTATGGGTTAGTTTAAGTTGTAGAAGCTTGTTAATAATAAGCCTGAACAGTAGGCCTAACAGTTTATAATTAATATAAGCCTCTGTGTGTTTATTTGAGACTGAATGCCCGTGGGACTTGGCAGGACAGTCTCACACACAGCCCTGGGGTTGATGCCCAGCACTGTATACACCAAGTGCAGTAGTGTATACTTCTACTCCACACTTTTATTCCCAACACTCAGAATGCAGAGGAAGAGGATCAGAACCTCAATGTTATTCATTGTTACATAGTCAGTTGCAGGCCAGCATGAGCTACATAAGACTCTGTCTCTAAATAAATAAAGTGATTGGCTTTGGAGATGCCATCATTAAGATAGTCACTGGAATTTTACATGCCCTGGTATGGTTTAGAAAAGTAAATCAGTCAGCCTGATGTTCAGGATATACATTTCAGATATTCTGATTGGCATTGAACCAGTTACGAAACTATTCACTAACCTTTTAATAAATTGTTGAACAGAGCCACAGTAATGAAAACAGCTTGGTATTGGCACAAAAACAGGGATGTTGACCAATGGAATCGAATCGAAGACCCAGATATTAACCCACAAACCTATGAACACCTGATTTTCAACAAAGGAGCTAAACGTATACAAAAGGAAGAAAGAAAGCATCTTTAACAAATGGTGCTGGCATAACTGGATGTCAACTTGTAGAAGAATGAAAGTAGATCCATTTCTATCACCATGTACAAAACTCAAGTTCAAATGGGTTAAAGACCTCAATATTAATCTGAACACACTGAACCTGATAGAAGAGAAAGTGGGAAGTACTCTACAACACGTGGGCACAGGAGACCACTTCCTATGTAGAACCCCAGTAGCACAGACAATAAGAGCAACAATGAATAAATGGGACCTCCTGAAACTGAGAAGCTTCTGTAAAGCAAAGGACACTCTCATTAAGACAAAAGGGCTACCTACTGACTGGGAGAAGATCTTTACCCACCCTGCAACAGACAAAGGTCTGATCTCCAAAATATATAAAGAACTCAAGAAACTAGACTTTAAAATGCTAATTAACCCAATTAAAAATGGGGCATTGAACTGAACAGAGAATTCTCAACAGAAGTTCAGATGGCCAAAAGACACTTAAGGTCATGCTCAACCTCCTTAGCAATCAGGGAAATGCAAATCAAAACAACTCTAAGATATCATCTTACACCTGTCAGAATGGCTAAAATAAAAAACACTAATGATAGCCTTTGCTGGAGAGGTTGTGGAGTGAGGGGTACACTCATCCATTGCTGGTGGGAATGCAAACTTGTGCAACCACTTTGGAAAGCAGTGTGGTCGTTTCTCAGGAAATTCAGGATCAACCTACTCCAGGACCCAGCAATTCCACTCTTGGGAATATACCCAAGAGATGCCCTATCATACTGTAAAAGCATTTGCTCAACTATGTTCATAGCAGCATTATTTGTAATAGCCAGAACCTGGAAACAACCTAGATGTCCTTCAATGGAAGAATGGATACAGAAAGTGTGGAATATATACACATTAGAGTACTACTCAGCAGTAAAAAACAATGACATCTTGAATTTTGCTTGCAAATGGATGGAAATAGAAAACACTTTACTGAGTGAGGTAACCCAGACCCAAAAAGATGAATTTGGTATGTACTCACTCATCAGTGGATTCTAGATATAAATAAAGGTCAATGAGCCTATAATTCCTGATCCCAGAGAAGCTAAATAAGAAGGTGAACCCAAAGGAAAACATATAGTTATCCTCTTGGATATTGGAAGTAGACTAGATTGCCAGGCAAAAATTGGGATTTTGGGGGTGGGGTGGGGTGGTGGTAAGGGGTGATGGGAGGTGTGGATAGAAAAGTGAGGAGGGGAGAATGGGGAGACCCTGGGGGAATGGGATGGTTAGGATGAAAGAAAGGTGGATAGGGGTGCAGGGAAGAAGATATCTTAAATAAGGAAGCTATTTTAGGGTTAACAAGAGACTTGACTCTAGAGGGGTTCCAAGGTATCCATGGAGATGTCCGCAGATAGTTCCTTGGGCAGCTGAGGAGAGGGAGCCTGAAATGGCCCGATCCTATAGCCATACTGATGAATATCTTGCATATCACCATAGAAGCTTCATCTGGTGATGGATGGAGATAGAGACAGAGACCCACATTGGAGTGCAGGACTGAGCTCCTAAGGCCCAAATGAGGAGCTGAAGGAGGGACAACATGAGCAAGGAAGTCAGGACCATGAGGAGTGCACCCACCCACTGAGATGGTGGGGCTGGTGTAATGGGACCTCACCAAGGCCAGCTCAACTGGGATTGAAAAAGCATGGGATCAAAACGGATTCTCTGAATGTGGTGGACAATGAGGGCTGACTGAGAAGCCAAGAACAATGGCACTGGGTTTTGATCCTACCGCATGTACTGGCTTTGGGGTGCCTAGTCTGTTTAGATGTGCACCTTCCTGGACCTGGATGGAGGGGTTTGACCTTGGACTTCCAGCAGGGCAGGGAACCCTGACTGCTCCTTGGACTGGAAAGGGAAGGAGAGGGGAGTTAAGGGAGGGGGAGAGAAATGGGAGGTGGGGAGTAAGTGGAAATTTTTAATAATAAAAATATATGATTAAAAAAATCCTTACCAGAAATAAAGCCGTGGCAGTGCATGCCTTTTATTCCAACTCCCGCAAGGCAAATGCAGACAGATCTCTGTGAGTTCCAGAGTAGCCTGGTCTACAAAGTGAGTTTGAGGACAGCCAGAGTTGTTACACAGAGAAACCCTGTCTCAAAAAAAGAGAAAATAGTCCTCACCAAATAATCTTTGAATATCACAGGGCTGTTGAACTTTGGTGCATACATCATAAGTACATGTTTTTCAACTCTATTATTTGCTAAGATCAACAATATTTTGACATGCTCTCAATTTCCAATGAATTTAATAGTGAGGATTATTTCAATGTAGCACAATACTACCCTTTCCAAAGTTGTTATAAGTGGACAAAATATTTTACTAGCCTTGTGCATTTTTTCTCATTATAGTTATATTATGATGGCTGGCGAGGCAGAGTCTGTTGATATTTGGGGACAAAATATATTTAAAATATAAGATGCATTTCTTCAAAAGATAAAATTGAAGAACCATGCTCACCTACCAGATTTGGTTTTAATAAGAAAACTATGTATGTTATTACATAGTTTACAAGTTATTTACTGTGTTTGTATGAACTACAGACTTACCACTTTTCTGAACCATGAGCAAACAACAGCTTCATGAAGCAACCAACATTCCTACCCATCTCTGCTGCCTATAAACCACAACAACAATCAGCATGGCATGATACTCCTAAGGGCATAGTTGTGGTATTCATACCTTGGTGTAACCAACAACTCTCTAATTGACTTAAGACCCACTCAACAAGAGGAAGGCCATGCCGTATACTGGAAATCTAGCCAGCTACTTTGTGCTGATAAAGTCACATTTATTGGAGGAGAATCAACAACCAATAATTTAGTAAGCTAACATAATCTATACTCACAACCTATATGTATCTGTCCTTATACCCAAAGATAAATCTAGTCTTCCCCCGTCATCAAGGAAACTTTTTTTTTTGCAACAAATGGAAATCATTACAGGAAACCATAATCAATCAAAGTTATGGAGCCCAATTCCAACTGATACATCTAGAATTCAACTCCCAAAGCTAAGGCTCAGAGAACACTGAGAAAAGGGGGCTGAAAGATTGCAAGAGCCAGGGGGAGTTTGTTGTGAGATTGTATCTTCTAGGAAATTCATATGCTACCCCCATAAAGTCTCACCAACACGACTCACTAAAAAGGAGCTGAACAATGACAACAACAGATTGCTAAAGTAGATGGGAGAAAGACTGCAAGGCCTCAACCATACCCCCAAAGAACTATGGGCAACTGAAGAATGCTGAGTGGAGGGCTGGAGAGATGGCTCAGTGGTTAAGAGCACTGCCTGCTCTTCCAAAGGTCCTGAGTTCAATTCCCAGCAACCACATGGTGGCTGACAACCATCTGTAATGAGGTCTGGTGCCCTCTTCTGGCCTGCAGACATACACACAGACAGAATATTGTATACATAATAAATAAATAAATAAATAAATAAATAAATAAATAAATAGAATGCTGAGTGGAGAAATAGTCTTCACCAGAGTAGAGCACACCAATTGGTTAACCAATACCTAATGGTCAGCCCTAAAATTGTACTTACAAGTAATATTATATGGACTGAGCAGTTTGTATTCATGTATTTAGGAATGTGTGTGCGCGTGTGTATACATATATGTATGTAACAACAACTAATGAAAAGAGGCCATAAATTTGAAAAAGATCAAAGGGAGGGAATATGTGAAAGGGTTTGGAGGGAGGAAACAGAAGAAAGAAATGATGCAGTTATATTACAATCTCAACAAAAAAAAAACATTTTAAAAAAGCAGCCTCATGGTCTACAACACACAAGAGTTGTGATGGGTATCGTATCCACTTAAGTTTGCACACGCCAGTTTGGAAAAATTAATATGGGAAAGCCCCAAAGCTCTTTCTATTTAACTTCCCAATGTAATCACACTAGTTTTGGGTCATTGTTACTTCCCACTGAATGGAGGCAGCCACTTCTCTTCCTAGGGCTCCACAGGGATGGAAAAACTCACAGCAGCATTTGACCTCAAGGTTGTCTTAACCTGCTCCTGGCAATTACCCCTGGGGTCCTAGGAAGGCAAATTTTTCAGAGGTTAGAAGAAAGGCGTGGAATTCGAGGCATTTTGTGAGAGGAAGAAAAACTTGGAAGGCATTTGAAAGACTGAACACTTTAAAACTGAATTCTGTTCATAGAGGTTGCCCTTCTGATTATAGCCAACAGCTACTAGAAATGAAATTCTTCCACCACTCCTCTATAATCAAAGACCAGTCATTAGTGGGGATTAACCTCAGAGGGTGCATTTGTCTTTAAAAGATGAAGAACAAGTCTAGTCATTGTAATTAATAATTTAAACTTTCCAAGTTGATTGGGAGTCATATTGGGATTTTCTGGGCTTTTAAGGCAGGTTTCCTTAAATAAACTTGAGGCCTGAAACATGACCAAATGATATGTTATGATCTTGGAGCAGAAAAAAAAAAATACTTCCTCCAAAAGGCCTTAAAGGAGATGTTAAAAATTGTCAGCTATATCTTATGATAAAAAATAATGAGATGCATTTTGAACCAACAGGTAATAAAAGACAGGCGTATAAAAGATGCCATGGAAAACTAATGTCCCCCTGATGTCTAACATTAATACATGCTTTCCACAATTAAAGATTCTAAGAGCTTGTCTTCCCATCTGGAGGCAATTTCAAATGTGAAAATATAGCAGATGAAACAGATAATTCAGGTTGCAGGCCATGGATTCAGTATTCCTTCCCCACTACACACTATTTCCCTTCCAAGATACTGTCCCCGAGGTTTGCCAATTACAACAGTGTGGCTATTTTAAAAGAATGCTCACTCGAGTTCCCAACCAAAATAATTTCAAGGGGCTGTGGCCATTCAAAACAATTCACAAATGAACTCCATACTTCATTACCTCAGTTTTGGGCACGAATATTAAGACAATATGATTTTCTCATTCAAATATGGCTTTGTCTGAAATCAACAACAAAAGTCATGCTCTCAGCTGGAGGAAAAAAATGCCTGAAGATGAAAAAGCGTGGACTAAGAATGTCTGCTGCTAGTGAACTTCTTAGGCTTGTTACTGACAATGCCGTGCGCATTGATTCTTTCCTCTGCCACAGCAAACCCTCTTTAATGGCTCTGGCCATTTGGTGGTTGCATAGGTTTGTAGCCTGCCTAATATCTATGCTCATAGCAAACCACTGTACTTAAAACGCACAGAAGAAAGAGAGACTGTGGTTTATTGGAAGCGTAAATGAAACTGAACTCAGTGGGACTTTGGGTCTATTTCTGGCTTTGCTTTGGACACCTCATATCTACCTTGACCTTGACCAAGTATAGTGTCATCACTCTACCCCAAATGGTGCAATTATGTCTCATTAAAGACTCCAATGCCACATTTTCCACAGCATAATTTATAAAGTAGGAAATAAATGTATAATGCACTAATAGAAGCATTGATCATTTGAAATGCTTTAAGCCTCACTATATAATGGTACTATCAAAAGTACAACCAAAAACCCAAGAAATGCATGGTTCTTTATACTTCTGGGTGAGGTCTGAGGACTCAGAACCAAAGTTATTCTTCCCTTACTTTCTTGTTTGCATTGGAAAGGGAGTAAGAACTGTTAAATGTCACTTTCATCAAGGATGCCCAGGTCTATATGAGCAAGTCAGGAAAATAATAAGAGCAATAGGGAGGATTTCATGAATAAGAAGAAGGGGAATGAAGGGTTGTCACTGACACCTTTGTGTATTATCGAAGTTTCACAAGGGGAAACTGGTACACTTTCCTGCATGTCTGGGATTTCTAGGCAACCAGGCTCTAATCCAGGCTGCTTCTTGATGTTATATCTGGGAATGCAGCACTCAAAAAACCTAAACTTCAAAAACACAGCTTCAGATGCCGAGTATAAGATAGCGGCAATGCCAAATTTATTTATTCAAAATGGCTGTACCAGACAAAAATCAATTCGAGGGATGTAATTATTTTATATAGCTATAGATTATTAGGTCAGGTGATTCCAAACCTATGATCTGCTTCATGGCATCAAGTTAATTTAGTATAGTTGTAAATGGATCCCTACAAGTGCAGAGATGGATGAAAACAAATGAGCAAATGCATTTCTAGGCAAGTAAACTGAGGCACAGATAAAAGTAGTTTACTCCCAATACCTAAACTGGAAATCAAATCTTTTGAATATCATTAGAGTAGTAAGTATACAATTGTTTTGATGTGGCATCTTACAATTTGACGAATTTCTAGAGGTAGTGGCTCTTGAATTTCCTGTCTTCCTGTAGGATGCTGTATTCGAAATATCTTTTTTTATTTTTTATTTATTTTTATTTTTTTGTTTTTTCGAGACAGGGTTTCTCTGCAGCTTTAGAGCCTGTCCTGGAGCTAGCTCTTGTAGACCAGGCTGGTCTCGAACTCACAGAGATCTGCCTGCCTCTGCCTCCCGAGTGCTGGGATTAAAGACATGTGCCACCACCGCCCAGCTAGGATGCTGTATTCGAAACTGGTTACTGAGACCATATTCAGTCCTAGCTAGAGTTTTCTCAATTTTGATTTTGCCTACAATTCGTCTGCCAGTATGACATAAGTTGTTCGTTATTATGATTTGTTGCTAGTCTCAAAACTGAAAACAGTAGAAAATAATGAGAATGAAATCCATTGTCCAACAAAGTTACAGGATCTTCTACAAAAACAAAAATCCATAACAAATACAATTGCTGGTGGTTTTTCATGCGGAAAGGTAACAGGCAATAGGAATCTTCATGAAAAATGTGTAAGTCTGTGGCCATGCTTGGTCCTTTCACACACCTTCTGGAAAATGCTAAGAGGCACTTGCTATAGGCAAACAAGTTGGGAAAAAATGTTCCAACATAGTGGATGAATTACCAAAGGACAAAGTCACTGCCTGTGCCGGTGAGACTTCCTCACCTCCTGCCCATGGACCTGTGTGAAGGGTGATTTGACACAATTTTAGCAGAGAGCCTTAAATTTTCAGTCTTTATACCACAAGCTGTCACATCTATCTGGATACTTGTTACTAGTCATAAGTTAATATGCAGCTGTGGAAAACACTCGGCTTGAGTTTACCTGGCTTCACTTCAATATCAACAAAGACAACAGGCCCAAATCTCTGTGGTATGTATTATTACATCACCGAACACACTGACCAGTTCCTACTGATTCGCAGACTGTTCTTTTACCCTCCTCTGGCCAGTCAAATCTTTGTGTTGTTGCAAAGCTTTATCCAAGCTGAGTTGGCTGACACATTCCAATCTTCGGTAATAGTTTCTTCCTTACATCCCTCAAGACTCATTGTCTGCAGAGAATTTGGCATCAACCAGGCGCTGAGTGGCATTTGGCCAGGGGCCTCAGTAACACTTCAATTGCTAGGAGACACCAGACATCTGCTTTCCTGCAGGAACAATTTAAGGGCAAGGCAGTCTGGCAACTCCCTACCAGAAACTCTGCCTTGTGAGGTGAGGTGAACTGAGAAGGCAGATTGAAATTGCACAGCTGCTCAGTGAACCCAGAGTGGGCAGATACCACCAAGAAATTGAGGGTATTGTAGGTCAGATACCCAAACATTCAGTGTCACTTACACTAACAGATCTTTCCTTCCTTCCACCATATTTACATGTGTGTGTGTGAGAGAAAGAGAGAGACAGAGAGAGAGAGGGAGAGAGAGAGAGAGAGAGAGAGAGAGAGAGAGAGAGAGAGAGAGACTCTGTCTTCCAAGTGATGGAAAGAGACCTTTTACCAACTCCATTACATGGACTAGGAAAAGCTGTAGCCTGCTTTAAAATATAAGAAAAGGGACTGGAGGCATAGCCCAGTAATAGAGTAACTTGCCTAGCATATGGACATTCTGGATACTCAGAACCCATAAATAAGTCACTCAACAGATAAGGTCGAAAACAAAGGTAAAAAAAAAAATGCACACTCATGCTCCAGTGTATCAGTAGGTGCGTCTATGTGTTTGGTCTGCGTATGTGACAGGGAGAGGTGAGTAGAGGGACAATGAGCTACATGCAGGTAGCAGCACTGTTAGACAGACAAATGGATGCTGCAGCTTGCTCAGACCAACCCTGGCACATGATGCATTTAGTGAATGGAAAAAAGCCTCCTCGTGCTTTATGCTCTATTCATCAGCAGATGGAGCAGCCCTAATGCCATCATTCTCCGGGGATCTGCTAACTTCAATGGCGAACATACACTGAAGTTCAGGTGATCTCTGAGTCTTTCAGTGACATTTGTCTTCATCGCTAGAAAAATTAAGAATCAGCGTGGAGCCATGCTCCATATTCATGCTGCTTTTATCTGTAAAAGGACTTGACTGGGGCCCAGAGTAAATAGTCAGTCAGCATTTGTATGGTTGAATGCAAAACCAAATCCCTAATTTTGAATCTCAATAAAATATGCTTTAACTGATATAAGGATAATTAGCTAGCATATTATGGTCAAAGTATATGGAAAAAATTAACAATTGGCAATATAGTTTACCAAGTGTCGTTCCATTGGATGAAACTTGGCAAACCTTATAATCACAGGCTAGGCTCTGTGAGATAATGACCCTTCTTTATAAGACATGAAGTTTTTTTTTTTTCTGTCTGGAAGAAACAACCATTCAGGAATTGAGACAATCACTGACAGAACAAAAGCTGTGTGTAGCTCAGCTGTTTGTAGGAAATTGATTCCAACAACTCATAATTTTCAGGCTTACACATTAGGGAGCATTAAGCAAAGTGGTGGCACCTGGCTTCAAAAGCATCCTCTCTAAGACAGCTACTAATTTGTATGGGCTAAAATGGAAAGTGGCCCCTTCCCACTAGCTACATGTAATGTTTGTAAAACAAGATGAGAATGATAGCAAAGGGATACACACACACACCCACACCCACACCCACCCACCCACACACACACACGTGTGTGTGTGTCTGTGTGCATGCATATCATATATATATACCATATATATGTATATATATATATATATAGAGAGAGAGACACAGAGAGAGATTTTGTGTGTATATTTCATGTAACTTTCACAAATAAAGCAAACAATGAGCTGCACTAAGGAAATGCTCTGACATCTGCAAGATGGGAATTGAATATATAAGGTTCAGTGTAAAAGGAAGACATGAAGGATGATGGAACATCAAAAGAGTAGAAGTGAAGATCACAAAGTTATCCACGAAGGTATTTCCATCCACTTAGTAACTGGGGCTAGCAACTAGAAAGCACGAGTACCTCCATGTCTTTGAATCACCAGCTAGCCATGTCTCTGAGAGACCAATAAAAGTAGAATTTGCCAAGGAAGAGGTGGTTGAGGAAGGCTAACCTGGATTGACTGAGAGATGATCAATAGGGATTGATGGATTCTGATAAAAACAAGGAGCTAGGTTTCACGGAGTAGCTTCATCCAGTGAGCATTGTATCATTGGCCATAAGTACTCACTGAAAGAGAGCTTATTTGGGCTGCCTAAAATAAAGGATATATAAAAAGACACATAACCGCTTCCCACAAAGAACATATCATCTAATACAGATAAAACTGATAGTGAGTAATGAAATATACTATACACTAAGGAGAGCTTTATGTACAGTATATGGTAACTTATGACATGATCTGCATAACATCCCTTAGAGCTAGGTATTATTACCTCCCCCCATTGTAAAGGTGAGGAGGCTGACATAAAAATAGGAAATGCATCTTGTTCAAAAGTTATTCATCCAGTAAGTGGCAGAGTCATGATGCCAACTGTAGCCTGAATCCAGACTGTGCAGCTAATCATTAATGCAGAGCTAGCTGTAAATAGGGCTCCACATAGTGTGGAGCATAGAGTTGATATGAGGATAAATGAGGTAACATGGAATCTCCAAGTCTGGCATGCATCCAATGTTAAAAAAACATGCAGGTATCATCATCTTTAAGGTCAGCAGTGGGTCACCACATCCTGAAAGTATGAACTGTCTTTACAACATCCTTGACAAGTAGTTCCCAGCTCCTGATTATGCACCTCCCCAGGGGCCGGAAGTCTAGTCCTCTAGCAAGCTGCTGCTTTGTGCAGCATCTCAAGCTATTCAGAGGAATTTCCTTTGATTAGCTAAAACTGACCTCCCTAGAACTCTGGCTACTGGCTCTAGATCTGCCGTGGAGAACCACACAGAATAAGCTGACACCCTCTCCCACTTGACAAGACAAATTAAAATTACAAGAAACAGGCAACCACTGAGGGCTTTTGAGCTGATGATCAATACAAGGAATGAGCAAACAAAAGAAGCTGAGTTTGGTGAAAGCAGGTTGAGCTGCCCTGAATAGCAGTAGGTCTACAGACTGGGAGACCAGTGAGGCGGATGCAGCAGCGATCCAAGCTAAATGGACCAGGGGCAGAAACAGTGGCAGGAAGAACAGAGAAGCAGCAGAGAAAAAGGAAACATTTCATGGGGGAAAGTGGCCAGGCTGGGGACTGGATACAATTAAGGGGTTAGTAAATAAAAGAAATCTTTTCAAGGGCCCTAAGTTTTTGAAACAAGCTACTGGAAGCAGCCATGTTTTTGTTTGTTCAATATTTCATGTTAAAGGGTGGGGTGTGAAACTGGGACTAGGATAATTTGGGACATGAGTGGACAAACAACAAAATAGACACATGTAGTAAGTAGAGGTATATGGGCTAAGATATACAAGTTCTAAGTAATCAATCAAAAGAGTTGGCTAGGAGCAGTCAGCGAAGACTTCACACAGTGAGATGAGAAGCTGAACAGGGTCCCTCCCATATATAACGCTGATTTTTTTGACAGTTAAAGGATTATTGGGGAACCTTTGACTGCACCTCCTTCCTCTGCTGTTCTTTCTTTTTTCCTTTGGTGGTGCCTTATTGCCTACGCTTTACATTTGCAATATCCTTGTCTCTGGTTGCTATCTTAGTCCCTTTGCGTGGCTAAAATGAAGTACTACAGACTTGATATTTATGTAAAACAATGTCAACAAGAACAACAGAACATTTCAAGGCCAGCCTGGACTATCTGAAATACTGCCTTCAAACAAACAAACCAACAAAACTTTATAAAATTATGGGTCTTTAGTTTTGAGACTGAGAAGTCCAAGATTGGGATGCTGGCAGGCTTGGGGTTTCAAGAGCCTAGTATATATTTTCAAGATGATGTGTTACTGCTGTGTTCAGGAGAGGGCACGTTAGTTGTACAAGATGGAATACATAGAAAGGGCACCAAACTCCCTCCATCATTCCTTTTTATGTAGGTAATGTATGTATAATGTAGGCATTAATTATTCACTCAACCAGAATACTGTGACTTAAACATCTCCGAGGAAGCACTCCTTCCAACATTGGAGACTAAAACACTGGAAATTAAGGTTTCAATATATGACTAAAAGGAAGGCATATTTACACCATCACATCTCCCTCTTAATAATATAATGAAAGCAAAACCAACTTTAATGGATCAGTGTGGTCATGCAGTACAAATACATCTAAGAGGTAGGAAACCTTGTTTCTAGTCTCGATTTGATCATTTTCCTTCTGAATCTGAGGATGACCTTAACGTCGCTTACAAATCAAAACCTTTGTATGTCCACAGTATCTGGCCTAAACACAATCGTGGGTAGTTGGTCACTACCACATCCCTGTTTCCAGAGTCTCCATTTGTTCTCAGGTGCAAAAACAAAGAGCGCTTTAGTGTGTACTGCTGGGGATTAGTGGGAGGAGACAGTATGGATAATAAAGAACAGTCTTTGACCATGGAACATAGGAGCTGGATATAGATGTCCAAACACATGCCTAGTGGTGGAAATACTCATTTGCCCTCTACTGAATGTAGGATGGGAGTGCACGGCTGGAAGTTGGTAAGATGTCCGTGGTGAACTGCTGTTCCACGAAAAAGACACCCAACAATCAGTTTTTGTTGCATACAGTCCATGTGCAAACATATATAAAGAGTAGGCCTAAAGAAGAAGGAGAACACGTGCAAACATATATAAAGAGTAGGCCTAAAGAAGAAGGAGAACAACGGGGATGGCAAGTTCTGGCCTATTCAGGGCTGCACAGTAGACCCTCCAAAAAATCTAAGGAAGAAATACATGTATAAAAGTACATTTTAAAAAGGCTGAGAGAGCCAGGTAGTGGTGGCCCACACCTTTAATCCCAGCACTGGGGAGGCAGAGGCAGGCAGATTTCTGTGAGTTTGAGGCTAGCCTGCTTGACAGAGTGAGTTCCAAGACAGGCTCCAAAGCAACAGAGAAACTCTGTCTCAAAAAACAAAAACAAAACAAAACAAAACAAAAAGTTGAGGGGGTTGTATACGGAAGAGCTGATAGAAATTCTTTTTTATGAGGACGCTAAGATTGGGATACAGGGATACACATGAACAGAAATGTGCATAGCACTTTGGATATCTGTTTAAGGTGTGAAGTTTCTAAATGAAAATGTACTTCTACATTATTCTGCAAAGCACCAAATTATAAAAAACCTCATTTTTAAAAGAGAGAACTGTGGGTTAAGTTTGACAAGATGTAAAGTTGACAGTGGCTATCACAATGATGAGCTGTTTTCAGATGCTGGGGTTTTAGGATTTGTTTGTTTTCTGTAGCGCAGAGTTTAAGAGTAAAAATCATGTTAGGTAAGTGCTCTCATGCTGACTTTTGTCATCAACCCTGCTTCTGGTTTTTTGAATGATGGACAACTGTCTCACCCTCCCACGATGACTAGCCTCTGCAGACACAGAACTGTCTAAGAAACAGAATCAAGAAAAAGGATGCAGGCTATTGGGGTTGGAACTCAGTTGTACAGAATTCAAGAAGCCCTGAATTTAATCCCCAGCATGGGATTAGCTTATCTGGTTGTGCTTATCTGAAACCACAGCACTTAAAGAGGTGGAGGTCGGAGGGTCAGAAGTTCAAGGTCATTTTGACTAGATTGCAAGTTTGAGGCCAGTCTAAGTGGCGTGAGACCTTGTCAAAAAGGGGTGAGAGAGGAAGGAAGGAAAAGAGTACTTTTATTAAAAAGAATACATAGGAGAAATGAGTGTTCAGAATGCATTGGGTAGGCTAGCTACTGGGCTCCTCAGCTTCAGATGTTAGCCAAGCCCTGTGCCAGGCAGTAAAGAAGAAGGACTTTAACTTCCTCCCACCATCTGACAACAAAACAAGAGAAAAGGCAGCTGCTGTAAATCGCTACAGAGATGGGAGGGTCTCCCTCACAGTGGTGACAGTCCCCTGTCTCCCCAGATCTGGCACATCTCAGAAGCTGCTGACATGATGTAAAACACGATGTGGGAAGAAGAATGAATGTGGGCAAGCTCAGCTTGCCACTCAGAGGGAAATGATCTCATTTCTCCTGCTGGGCAACCCCCGATTGATGGTAAATGGAGTAAGACAGGATAGCGTTTAAATTCCATCATGATTTTTTTCCTCAAAAAAAAACCCTGAAATATGATAGCTTCAATCATCTGGTAAACAGTTTATCATAGATGCCAGAAAAGGGTGTAAGATTCAGAAGCACTGTTTAACTAAAATTTCTCACTCTTGTTTCTTTTTGAGAATACTCCCCCAAATTAACCGGGGTGGCTGATGGCATTTATAAAGGTCTGATGGGCTGACTGGTTTCAAGTCACAAATATGTGAGCCTTTAATCCATAATGTCTGTCCCGGCAAAATTTGTCTTGAGATTCCTTTCCTGTCCTGCCAGAGGGTAGTAGAGCTGTAATTCATGATCCTGTGATCTTCAACATGGGCTCTGGCACACTCAGTGAGTTCTTTGTTCTTTTCAGACAGAGCTGTCACTCATCACTGAGCAGTCCTGACCCCCTTTCCCCCAATACGGACTCCTAGAGTTACAGATTCTCCTCCAGAAAAGGAGGCCAGGAGGTCTTCTAATTCAGCCCTTTGCTTGGTGACTTCCAGCAGTGTCCAGGCATAAGGAATTACTTAATATCACATAAGCTTCATGATAGAAAAAAATGGTGATTCAAGTCAGTCCAAGAATGAATACTTCCAGAAGACCCTAAAGAGGTGTGTGAACTAAAAGATACAAGGAAGGCATAAGGTGTAGTTAGTGACATTTTGGTTCTGAGAAAAATCAGTGAGAGCCAAACCAAAATTCTACCTGGAGAAACTCCAAATTCTAAACTGGCAGTGATCACTATGATAATGATAAAAAGTAAAAGCAGTGAATTAAGAGATTCTGAACACTTGCTATGTGTCCCGAGTAAAGAAAAGTTATCCACATAAATTATGTAATTGTCAAATCATCCCTTTGGGATTGATTATCCTCTATTTTACTGATGAGGGAACTAATTAGGGTTACTGTTATTGTGATGAAACACCATGATAAAAGCAAGTCGGAGAGGAAAGGGTTTATTTGACTTGTACTTCTATTTTGCTGTTCATCATTGAAGGCAGTCAGGGCAGGAACTCAGACAGGCTAGGAACCTGGAGGCAGGAACTGATGCAGAGGCCATAGAGGAGTGCTGCTTACTGGTTGGTTCCTCATAGCTTGCTGGGTCTACTTTTTTATATAACCCAGGAAGACCATGGTTGTCGGGGTGACCCTACATACAATGGGCTGGGCTCTTCCACATCAATTAGTAATTAGTAAAATGGCCTATATGCTTGCCTACAGCCCAATGTTATGAAGGCATTTTCTCTATTGGGGTTCTCTCTTCTCAGATGACTCTAGCTCATGTCAAGTTGACATGAAATTAGCCAACAAAGTGGCATACCTTGTAAGTGACAAAAATAATACAGGAATCTAGGACTGTTTAAGTCTTTGCCACCGGGCCATGTTATCCTGTATCCCTCAAACAAAGACAGTTACATTACATAATAACCATTCCCTGCGTGTATCTCTAGCTACTCAGAAAGCAGGGGGACCTATTTCATAGTCTTTCCACTTGAGGTGCTTCTCAACATAAGCTCTCACTTGAGCTGAGGCAGAAATAGTGCTTTTTTCTATTCCTTTTCACAAAAGATGTCTCAAACTCAGCCATGAGCACCTTCGATGCTTTCCTGAATTTAGAACCTATTACTCATCTTTTTTGGTGTATTTGAAACCGGTGACAGGTTTAAAGGGAAACATAATCTATGATCCTGGACAGCTTGTTTGAGATCATTTAAAACCTAACTGTGGCTGTGAACATTGGTGGCACTTGCCTGTAAGTCCAGAACATGGGAACTGAAGGAATCTGTATTTGAAGTGCAGCCTTGGTTTTATGAAAATTTGGAAGCCAGTGTGCTGCCTGAGACCCTGTCTCAAAACCAACCAACACTGATGCTAAGGAGAAGAACCTTTCTTACCAAGTCTTTGGTAAGCTACTCAAAACATATCAGTCCATCAACTAAAGCAGATTTGTCTTGCAATACACCAAAGAGAAGTTTTCATACAGTATCTGCCGTTGAATATTGTCAATTTTTAAAATTAAGTTATGGTGCTGTGGTAAAAAAATTGAAACATAAGTGTTACACACACACAACCACACAAACACACAAACTAATCAGACCTACTTGTAAGGAATAAATGATATGCGCCTTTCTTCTCTAATGTCCTTTTATCACCGTTCTCTCTTTTTTAAGTGTATTGGCTTCCCTGGAAGGTAAGCTAGATGACTTCCCGATTTAGTGAGAAAGGCAATGCAGACACAGAACTGAAAAGAATCACCTAAGTTTGGTGGCAAATTGGTAAAAAGGCAAGACTAGAGCATAGGAATGTATTTGTTTGATTTTGTGGTAATGAAGATTAAACCCAGGGTTCCTTTACTACTTTTCTCTCTCTCTGTCTCTCTCTCTCTCTCTCTCTCTCTCTCTCTCTCTCTCTCTCTCTCTCTCTCTCTCTCTCTCTCTCTTCGTTTATTTCTTTTTGACAGTGATTTTTGTTTTGATTTGGGTTTTGTTTTGCTTTGTTTTAGATTCTTAGTTTTTAAAATTACAGTATCATTACAAAAAGTTTCCTTCCCTTTCCTCCTTCAAACCTTTCCTGCTCAGTCTGTATGACATTTGCATGTATACGATTTCAGGGATAACCACTGGGTATTAGATAACAATTTAGAAGGCTCATCCTGGGGAGGGTTCATTCTCTCGTTCTTAAAGTTGTTGGATGCCTAGGCATACTTTCTCTGTTTCTTTTTTTCTTTTTTTCCTTTTTTAGAAATTCTGTTTCATTGAGGTCCTTAAGCAAGGTTTGAACTTGTGATTCTCCACTCTCACCCTCCTCAAGTGCTAGAATGACAGTATGTACTACTAGACGCACGTGTACATAGGAAGAGTTTTTTTGAAAATCTTTCTTTACCAGTATTGGATATTTCTCTATTGTTGAATAGTGTAATCATGATTTTATAATTAGCATAAATTACCTGTAACTATTTCATCATTTCCTCTTGTCATAAATACCTTGATATTAACAATATACTTAGTCTCTGATCCTCAAGGGAAATTAATATATGTCAAAGAATGAACAGTTCAATTATTCCTACAATTTCTTGAACCTTATATTAGCTATTTTTCTTTTATTAGTTTTTATGGTTAGTAAGAAAGTAATGTGTTTGAAGGTTATGGATTTCATTGTAGCATTTCCATACATACTTTCTCTGAATCATATTTCAAAAAAAATCAATTTGACCAGGCAGTGTTGGCACACACCTTTAATCCCAGCACTTGGGAGGCAGAGGGAGTTCAAGGCCAGCCTGGTCTATAGAGCGAGTTCCAGGACAGGCGACAAAGTTACACCAAAGCTACAGTGTCTAGACCCCCCTCCCACAGGCAATAGATTTACCTGTCATTACTATTAACACAATAATATTTAATGAACTAGGAAATATGATTGATTGTAAGTTTGGAAAGGGAGTGGAAATCAAAATCTTCCAATTATCTGAAGGGAAGTGAACAGTAGCAATTCACATTGTGTTCATCTTGCAGCTTTTTGCTAATGATATAGGCTTTCTGATCCCATTGTTACGAAAACCTAAGACACCTCTTTTCCAAATGAAGAGGCTGAGGTAAAAACTGTTAAGTAATTTAGTTTACACGATTAGGAAAAGAAAGAAGTATTAAATATTCCTGGTTTCTGTGTACCCTTTACAGAATCCAGCTGCCAGGTCTGGAAAAGAAGGGAAGAATCACACACACACAAGTTCACAGGTCAGAAATTCTATTGGCAGGGAGGGGAGTTCAGCAGAGAAAGCACTTGCTGTGCAAGCAAGAAGACTGGAGTTCGTATCCCTAGAACCCACGGAAATGCCAAGGGAGACGGCAGCTCTTTGTAACTCCAGTTTTGGGAGGCAGAGAGGTAGATCAGGAAAGGAGCTATGTTTACATTCTCCAGGTTTGATTAAGAGACCCTGACTAGCCAGGCGGTGGTGGCTCACGCCTTTAATCCCAGCTCTTGGGAGGCAGAAGAGGATCTCTGTGAGTTCGAAGCCAGCCTGATCTACAGAGTGAGTTCCAGGACAGCTATAGAAAAAACCTGTCTTAAAAGATTGACAGAGGAAAGAGAGAGAGGGGGAGAGAGAGAGAGAGAGAGAGAGACAGAGCGACAGAGAGAGAGAGAGAGACAGAGAGAGACAGAGAGACAGAGACAGAGAGATTCTGACTCAAAAGAATAAGGTAGAAGAGCCAATGAGGAGAATTCCCATGATCAGTCATGGTGCTTGACATGGCCAAGCATTTAATGTGCACAAGTACCTGTTGTACCCATGTCATACATGTTGTACTTACTTTCACATACAAACATTCATACACACAGTACACTTGTACCATATACACAAACACGTGAAAAGGAAAAACACTCCTCTTTCTTTACATGAGAGGAGGGGGAAACAAGAAAAACATTCCTCTTTTCTCTTTTCTTTTTTTGAGACAGGGTCATTCTCTGTATGTAGCTCTGGCTGACCTCTTGCTATGTAGACCAAGCTGGCATCGAACTCAGAGATCTTCCTACATCTTAGAGTGCTGGGACTAAAGGCATGTATTCACCATGCCTGGACTTCTTTTATTCTTGAGGTTACAAACTGGACGTTAGAATAAGGTCACTTTTGCTATGTGAAGAAGCCCTTAATGTATGCAGAAGCCATTAAATCAGCAAGATTAAGAAAAAGGAATCTGTCATTTGGAGTACAATATCATTTTTTTGTCTACATATTTTATAAGGCTGAGCCATGGTATATACAATCTCTCTCTTTAACACACACACACACACACACACACACACACACACACACACACACACACACTGCAAATTAAACTCAGCCTCACACACTCTAGGCAAGGGCTATACCACTAAGTTAAACCTCTGACTCTAAGCACTGGGCTGAGCTCCTGGAGTTTCACTGAAGAGAGGGAGGAGGGATCATATTAACTGAGCTAGTAGGAGGTCACAGACTATGGACTGACAGCTGGGAAAACTGCTTGGGACTGAACTAGGCCCTCTGAGTGAGAGGGTGAGAGTTATGTGGCTTGATCTGTTGGGCAGGCACCAGGACCTATCCGAGGTGCATGAAGTGCTGCTTGGAGCCCTTTCCCTATGACAGGGATACCTTGCTCAGCCTTGATATAGGGCGGGAGGGGCTTCTGCCTCAACTTGGGATGCCAGACCTTGTTGACTCCCCAAGGAAGGCTTTACCCCTTCTGAGGAGTGAAGTGGGGTTCAGAAGGGAGGAGATGGGGATGTGAGAAGGGGAGGGAGGGGGAACTGGGGTTGGTATGTAAGATGAAAAGTAAATCAGAAACCTCCCTACCAAAAAGAGCCCAGGACCAGATGGTTTCAATGCGGAATTCTACCAGAACTTCCAAGAAGACCTAATACCTATACTCCTTAAGGTATTTCATAATATAGAAACACAAGAGTCACTGCCAAATTCCTTCTATGAAGCTACAGTTACCCTGATACCTAAACCACACAAAGACTCAACCAAGAAAGAGAATTACAGGCCAATCTCACTCATGAACATGGACGCAAAAATTCTCAATAAAATACTGGCAAACGGAATCCAAGAACACATTAGAAAAATTATCCATTACGATCAAGTAGGCTTCATCCCAGAGATGCAGGGCTGGTTCAACATACGAAAATCTATTAATGTAATCCATCATATAAACAAACTGAAGGAAAAAAACCATATGGTCATCTCATTAGATGCTGAAAAAGCATTTGACAAAATTCAGCACCCTTTTATGATAAAGGTCTTGGAGAGATTAGGGATACAAGGGTCATTCCTAAATATAATAAAAGCTATTTACAGCAAGCCGACAGCTAACATCAAATTAAACGGAGAGAAACTCAAGGCTATCCCACTAAATTCAGGAACACGACAAGGCTGTCCACTCTCTCCTTATCTCTTCAATATAGTGCTTGAAGTTCTAGCAATAGCAATAAGACAACATAAGGGAATCAAGGGGATTCAATTTGGAAAGGAAGAAGTTAAACTTTCATTATTTGCAGATGATATGATAGTATACATAAGCGACCCCAAAAACTCCACCAAAGAACTCCTACAGCTGATAAACTCCTTCAGTAACGTGGCAGGATACAAGATCAACTCCAAAAAATCAGTCGCCCTCCTATACACAAAGGATAAGGAAGCAGAGAGGGAAATCAGAGAAGTATCACCTTTCACAATAGCCACAAATAGCATAAGATATCTGGGAGTATCGCTAACCAAGGAAGTGAAGGATTTATTTGACAAGAACTTTAAGTCTTTGAAGAAAGAAATTGAAGAGGATACCAGAAAATGGAAGGATCTCCCCTGCTCGTGGATTGGGAGGATCAACATAGTAAAAATGGCAATTCTACCAAAAGCAATCTATAGATTCAATGCAATCCCAATCAAGGTCCCATTAAAATTCTTCACAGAGATTGAGAGGACAATAATCAACTTTATATGGAAAAACAAGAAACCCAGGATAGCCAAAAAAATCTTATACAATAAAGGTACTTCTGGAGGCATTACCATCCCTGACTTCAAACTCTATTACAGAGCTACAGTATTGAAAACGGCTTGGTATTGGCATAAGAACAGAGAAGTTGACCAATGGAATCGTATAGAAGACCCGGATCTTAAACCACAAACCTATGAACACCTGATTTTTGATAAAGGAGCCAAAAGTACACAATGGAAAAAAGAGGGCATCTTCAACAAATGGTGCTGGCATAACTGGATGTCAACCTGTAGAAGAATGAAAGTAGATCCATATCTATCACCATGCACAAAACTCAAGTCCAAATGGATTAAAGACCTCAATATTAATTTGAACACATTGAGATTGATAGAGGAGAAAGTGGGAAGTACTCTACAACAAATGGGCACAGGGAACCGTTTCCTATGCATAACCCCAGCTGCACAGACTTTAAGGGCAACATTGAATAAATGGGACCTCCTGAAGTTGAGCAGCTTCTGTAAAGCAAAGGACATTGTCACTAAGACACAAAGGCAGCCTACTGACTGGGAAAAGATCTTCACCAACCCTGCAACTGACAAAGGTCTGATCTCTAAAATATATAAGGAACTCAAGAGACTAGACGGTAAAATGCCAATTAACCCAATTAAAAAATGGGGCGATGAACTGAACAGAGAATTCTCAACAGAAGAAGTTCGAATGGCCAAAAGACACTTAAGGTCATGCTCAACCTCCCTAGCTATCAGGGAAATGCAAATCAAAACAACTTTGAGATATCATCTACACCTGTCAGATTGGCTAAAATCCAAAACACCAATAATAACCTTTGCTGGAGAGGTTGTGGGGTAAGGGGCACACTCATCCATTGCTGGTGGGAATGCAAACTTGTGCAACCACTTTGGAAAGCAGTGTGGCGGTTTCTCAGGAAATTCGGGATCAACCTACCCCAGGACCCAGCAATTCCACTATTGGGAATCTACCCAAGAGATGCCCAATCATACAACAGAAGCATATGCTCATCTATGTTCATAGCAGCATTATTTGTAATAGCCAGATCCTGGAGACAGCCTAGATGCCCTTCAGTGGAAGAATGGATGAAGAAACTGTGGAATATATACATGCTAGAATACTACTCAGCGGTAAAAAACAATGACATCTTGAATTTTGCAGGCAAATGGATGGAAATAGAAAACACTATTCTGAGTGAGGTAACCCAGACCCATAAAGATGAACATGGGATGTACTCACTCATATTCGGTTTCTAGCCATGATTAAAGGACATCGAGCCTATAAGTTTGGGATCCTTGAGAAGATAATAAGAAGGTGAACTCCCAAAAAAGATATAGTAATCCTCCTGGATATTGGAAGTAGACACGATCGCCAGGCAAAATTGGGAACTTGAGGGTTGGGCAAGACTGGGCCAAGGGGAGAGAAGGTGTGAAGGGGAGAGCGGGGGGAGCTCGGAGGAATGGGGTGCTTGGGATATAGGAAGGGTGGATATGAGAGCAGTGAAGCATATATCTGAATTTAAGGAGCTACCTGAGGGTTGTCAAGAGACTTGACCCTAGAGGGGTTCCCAGGTTTCCAGGGAGACGCCCCCAGTTAGTTCCTTGGGCAGCTGAGGAGAGGGAGCCTGAAAAGGCCAGTTCCTATAGCCATACTGATGAATTTCTTGCATATCACCATAGAACCTCCACCTGACGATAGATGAAGAAAATGACAGAGCCCCACCTTGGAGCACCGGACTGAGCTCCCAAGGTCCTGATGAGGAGCAGAAGGAGAGAGAACATGAGAAGAAAGTCAGGACCGTGAGGGAACCTCCAGCTGGCGACAGATGGGGAAGGTGACTGAGCCCCACATTGGAGCACTGGACTGAGTTCCCAAGGTCCCGATGAGGAGCAGAAGGAGCGAGAACATGAGGGGAGAAAGTCAGGAACGAGAGGGGTGCGTTCACTCATGGAGACGGTGGGACAGAACTAATGGGAGGAATCACCAACTCCAGTTGGAATGGGACTGATGGATCATGCGACCAAACCCGTCTCTCTGAGTGTGGCCAACAGCGGGGGCTGACTGAGAAGCAAAGGACAATGGCTCTGGGCTCTGATTGTTCTTCATGGGACGGGCTCTGTGGGAGCCTTCTCAGCTTGGTCGATCACCTTCCTGGACCTGGGGGGAGTTGGGAGGACCTTGGTCTTAGCATAGAGTGGGGAACCCTGATGGCTCCTTGGCCTTGAGAGGGAGGGAGGGGAGGTATGGGTGGAGAGGAGGGGAGGGAAGGGGGAGAAGGAGGGGAGAGAAAGGGGAGAAGGGAGGGGGAGGGAGGGGGGGAGGAGGAGGGAAGGAGATGGAAATTTTTAAATATAAAAAAAAAATAAACCATGAGAAAAAAAAAAAAGGGGGGGGGAAAAACCCTCTGGATCCATGTATAATTTTGTGTTGTACCTTTTCTAAAATTTATACAAGAAAAATTTAAAGTAATGATGTGGCAAGTTGTAACATAATGACACTTGAACTATGCTGTCAAAACCTTTAGAAGATGGGCAGGGTTTGGGGAGAAGTCTCAGTAATTAAAGTTCAGGCTCTACAAGCATTCAATGGAAGACTGGCCCAAACCAAAAAAATAGGTAGAAGGCCACAGAGGAGATCCCCAACATCAGTGTCTGGCTTCCACATGCACATACACATGTGGGCACCCTCGAACACATGATCACACTTAAGGTATTTCTTAAAAACAAACAATTGGAAGGTAGAGTATTAGACAGGAAGACAACTCTGACTTGGATCAGAGTTCTGCTGCTTTCCAGCTCAGCACCAGCTACTTCACCTCTCCATGCCTTAGTTTACTAAGTATTATTAGCTATGCTTAGTCTTTAAAATTATACTACCAGGGCTGTTGTGGGAATCTAAGGACATTAAAATGCTTAGCTCCAGCTCCATACTTAGCATTTTCAATAGCTTGCCCTTTGCCTTTCTCTAGGGATGCTTTGTTTAAGCATCGTCTCCATATAGTAAGAAATTTTGAAGTTAGAAACCTGATGTGGGAGGGTCTTCTGTTTGAGTTGATTTCATTGGTTAATAAAGAAACTGCCTGGCCCATTTGATTGGCCAGCCCTTAGGTGGGTGGAGTAGACAGAACAGAATGCTGGGAAGGGAAGTTAATAAATCGTCATGCCTCTGTTCTCTGGGTCAGACACGATGAAGCTCCGGCCCAAGAAGGACGTATGTTAGAATCTTCTCTGTAAGGCACCACTTCATGGTGCTACACAGATTATTAGATATGGGTTAATCAAGATGTGAGTAAGGGGTTGGAACTAATGGGCCAGGCAGTGTTTAAATGAATGCAGTTTGTGTGTTGTTATTTCGGGGCATAAGCTAGCCAGGCGGCTGGGAGCCAGGCGGGAATGCAGCCCGCTGCTCCCATCACTACAGAAACCCTAATCATTCTATATATTTATTATGATTAACAATTCCATATTATACCAGGCAATGGTGGCACCTGCCTTTAACCTCAGTCTTTGGGAGGTGATGGAGGACTCTCATTGGCTAATAAAGAAACTGCCTGGCCCATTTGATTGGCCATCCCTTAGGTGGGCGGAATAGACAAACAGGAAGAAGGAAGTGAGGTAGATGGCTCAGTCAGATGCTACGCCTCTCCTAAGTTAGACAGACTGCCATGCCTCTGCTCAGAGAGACAGACGCAATGAAGCTCCAGCCCAAGATGGACGTAAGCTAGAAACTTCCCGGTAAGGCACAACTTCGTGGTGTTACACAGATTATTAGATATGGGTTAGTCAAGACGTGAGTAAGAGGCTGGAATTAATGGGCCAGGCAGTATTTAAAAGAATACAATTTGTGTGTTATTATTTCGGGTGTAAAGCTAACCATGCGGGAGCCGGGCAGGACGAAAAGCAGCCCTGCCTGCAGCCCCTCACTACAGGGAGGCAGAGACAGGTGAATCTCTGTGAATTCAAGCCTGGTCTGCCAAGTGAGTTCCAGGACAACCAGGGCTACACAGAGAAACCCTGTCTCAAAAAAACAAAAACAAAAACAAAAACAAAAACAAAAACAAAAACAAACAAAAAACAGAAAACAACAACAACAAGAAACCAATTCCATATTATTTTACCATTTCTAATTGTATGTGTATCCATGGCTGTCCCAGAGCCTCTGATTTTTCCTGGCACAAAAGAAAGTCACTTTATAGCTGATTTAATATAATTTACACAGAATTATTGCTGCATTTTAATTTGTTTACTTTTCTCTCCTTTTCTTGCTCCTTAACAGAATGACCTGACATGGAGAAAGCCAGAAAGACGTGAGAAAATAAGTTCTCCAAACTGACGCCTGGAATTGCTTCGTCTACTTTATAACAACTGGCAGATTAAGCTTCACATGCTCTGATAACACTGAAGAATTAAAGAAGAAACTGTGTGGGCCTACACGCAGTTATCTGATCTGCTAGGGCATGTTCCTAAAATAAAAATGTAAAAAAAAATCCCCCACATTGTCACACACACACACACACACACACACTAATTGTCTCTTTCATTTCAACAGTTCAGCTACTCAGGCCTTCTTGAAATCATTTTTGTAAACACTGTGTGCACCAAGAAGTATCTGGAGACATGAGGATGGAGAAAGCACATACTGTTTATTGAATATCCGAGGACGCTTCCTTCAGGCAACCTAAGGCATGTGTGAGTGCTATCCTAAGAGCCACATTTTCCAGAAATGAGGTCATTGCAAATGCTGCCTCAGAAGAGTGTGCTAATGCCAAAGTTATCCTCAACAGCATTTCCAGATCTGCTCTTTAAAAGGGCCAGAGATGTGTTTTAAACATATAAATCAAGGGCGAGCGAGGCAAAGGTTCAGCAGTTCACTCCTAAGCATTGGTCCCCCCCTTCTCCTCAGAAGTCAATTTCTTAGACTTCACTTCAGGAGCTAAAAGAGAGAAAAACAGAGATAGAAGCAGGGAACAATAATTCAAAAAAAAAAAAGCTGCACTGTTCAAATGTGTGATTGTCAGCAAACTTTAAACCAGAGAAAATACAATGGAAGAAACATGTCCGAGCATTAGTTTACAGCACTAAATAAATAACTAATGTTAACGTCTCCAGTCTATTGTTTGAATGTCCTCTAGTTTAAAATTATTATTCTATAAAGTCTAAACAGGGAGCCACATTTAATTTAATTCCCTGTCGATTCCAATTTTAACTTGGCTTTCATAGTTGAAAAATTTATGAGCAAACTGAAAAAGCAGTAGACATAAGAAAAGAAGCCCAAAGCTTTTTCGAAGTGAGCAAGGAAGGCTCATGAAAGGGGAAAGGGAAAATCTTGTCAGGCCCTTTGCCGTCTGCTAGAATATTCTGCTAATCCTGACCTTAACGGTTCTATAAAGCCTCAAATGCAGATGAGGGAAAAATAAAACCACCGGGCGCTTGGCTTTTGTGAAAGGGAAGGGGTCATCGGGAATGTTTTTCATTCCCCAAAGCTGCTCAGGTGAGTAAGTGCTTGGTAACTGTTCAAACAAGAAATTGTATACTGAGAGGAGTCTGTCCTTTCCATGAGGCTATGGGAACACTTTGTCCTTTGGCGGAAGTATCCATATATTGAATGATATCAGTGGGAGCCTGGAGTAATAGGTCTGCTCCTATCTGGACAACAGAACAAAACCCAGAGTGGGAACTCTGAAAACACATGTGCACACACAGAGGCATGGTGCCACTCTTTCTATGCCTGCATATTGTGTCATCAACCTGAACAGACCACACACCATCACCCTTTCATAAGCTCTTTTTTGCTGGACACTATTTGGCATTTCAAGTTTATCCTAGCCAAGTCCACATTTCATATTTTAGATTAATATCAAAGACTCTTAGAGCTGGAAGGTGCTTTATAGACACTGAAACTCAGCCAGTCAGCATTTGGAACATTGACACAATTTAAATGATTTAATTTGGAAATTAAATTCCCCCTTTCTTAGATAAAAAATATCTTGTTGTAAAGGTCTGTTAGCTCCTACAATGTGCATAGGTTTAGCTGCAAACTTGACATTTATTTTAGCAATAATTTATGAAAATGTAAAAGGGTAAGTAAGCTTAAGTGTTTAGAAGAAAGTTGAAAATACTCTTTTCATTTATTTCTCTTCTATTCCTTAAAAAGTGACACAGAATCTTGCTATATTACCCAGGCTGGCCTTGAACTTGCAGTATGGTTGCCTTGGCCTCCCAGCGTACAGAGATCACAGGCATGTGCCACCACACTTAAGTTCGCATTCATTATTTATGTCTTCTTCATACACCTACACCTGGGAAAGGAACTGAGTGAAGGGGCGTGGTTGATCGGCAGTTATGATTAACCAGACTAGCTTTAATATATAATAGTCAGCTTTAATAAAGGAAGGAAAAGGGAACTTACAAATCCAAGTTTCCAGCGAGGAGCGCAGAAAAACAAAGAGAAGGCAGGCCGCATGCCCACAAGATTTTATAAGTAAATATTAGCCTAATGGGGACATGCCTTACAAACAAGGTGATTGGCTGGGCTTCCCCTTCCACCGAGGAATTACAAAATTAAGTGTGTATTAGAAGCACAGGAAGATAGTCCTTCAACGTTAGCTGACATGAGTGGGCATAAGTGAGATTCATGGGGTAGTAGGGAAGAAACAGAATGGATTTCCAGCTTTGAAAACGGATAAACTCTGAATGCCTCTGTCTTTATTTCTTCTGAGTTATCTCCAGATTGACTTGTATAAAACATTAAAGATGTTTAGTTGTGGTTTGGTTACTGTGTGTTTCCCTTCATGTCCAGCTTCCTAGTGTCTGTATTTCCCTCAGATTAAGAATGGGTCTGAATAGATGATGGCTCAGTTGGTAGGAGTGCTTCCTGCTTTTCCAGGGGAACCAAGTTTGGTTGCCAGCGTGCATGTCAGGTGTCTCACAACCTTTTGTGAACCAAGCTCAAGGAAATCTGAAACTGTCTTGTGGCTTCTGTTGGCACTTACAGTCACAGACACACCTACATATACAGAAACCCACATATAACTATAAATATATAATAAATTGAATCCTTTTTTTAAAGTGAGAACTAACATTAACCTAAACATAATGCAGAATCACGATAACTCAATAATATAATGCTGGCTAATTTTTATGTCAAATTGACACAAGCTGGAGTTATTTGAGAAGAGGAAAACTGCTGAGAAAATGATTTCCCACTAGACTGGCCTGGGGCTAAGCGTGTGTTCAGATTTCTAGATTAATGATTAGTGTGGGAGGGATCAGCTCACTATGGGCAGAGCTACTACTGGCTGGTGGTATTGGGTACTATAAAAAGTCCCAAGCCTTCTCCATGGCCTGTGTGTCAGTTACTGCCTTCAGATTCCTACCTTGAGTTTCTGCCCTGACTTTCTTGAATGATGGACTACAAGCTGAAAGATGAAATAAACCCTTTCTTCCCCAACTTGCTTTTGGTCATGACATTTTATTCCAGCAACAGAAGCTCCGACTAATAAAAGAGTTTAAAGTGATTTAAAGAATATAAAAATAGACCAGCATATCTTAGAGTAGTACAAAGCACAATAGCATCTCATCCTATGTCTCAGTATATAACCATGCACAGACTGTCCGATAAAAAGCAATGTGGACCATAGACAAAAAAGTATAAATATTCATATATATATATATATGCTCAAGTAATCAAGATGAGCACATTGTGGTGACTTAGTGAAAGGTAGCAACAAAAAGTAGTGAGTCCCTTATCTAACACACAAAATAGTGATTAGGATAATGATGCCACCTCTGTCCCTTGAGGCCTCCTACTCTTCTACAGTTAGTAATGCTGCTTGTAAGCCCTTCTCTCTATACCAAGTTTAGACAACAAAGCCCACACATACTTTAAAGCAGTTTGCCATGACTGCCTTTGGCAAGAGGCATAGTTCAGCTGTAGAGCAACTGCTTAGCATGCTGCAATCCAGAGTCCATTCTTGGCACCGAAATAAACCAAACCAAAAAAATGAATTAGTCTTTCTATGTCCTCATTATTTCTTGAAGCTTCATTCAAACCAGGTCTCAAAACAATAAATAAATAGTTACTTTTTGTACTTGTTTTATTGATCCATTCATTGGACACATTTATTGAATAATCTGCTTGGAACAATGTATCCCACTGGGTCGTGGGATACAGTCTTGAGTTCTGTAGGTGTGGACCTTGTTCTTGTCTGAACTTGGTATAGAGAGAAGGGCTTACAGCTGCATTTGATAACTGTAGAAGAGTAGGAGGCCTCAGAAGACACTGGAGTTGACTGGAACTCATTGACTCAGACACTTTTATTTATCAGCATTCCTTTTCATGAAACTGGAAAGTCATAAAGCAGGAAGGCTTTTTTAGCAGATTTTTTATTACTTTATAAATAATACCAATCAAAATTTCCACTTCCTCCCCTCCTCCCATTTCCCTCCAGCTCCAGAACTCCCCCTTCCCTCTTCCCCTCCACTCTTAAGAGAAGGCAGGGTACCCTGCCCTGTGGGAAGTCCAAGGACCTCCCCCCTCCATCCAGGCTTAGAAAGGTGAGCATCCAAACAGACTAGGCTCCCACAAAGCCAATACATGCAGTAGAGACAAATCCCAGTGCCATTATCATTGGCTTCTCAGTCTGCCCCAGTTGTCAGCCACATTCAGAGGGTCCAGTTTGATCCCATGCTTGTTCAGTTCCAGTCCAGCTGGAGATGGTGAGTTCCCATTAGCTCAGACACACTGTCTCAGTGGGTGGACAAACACCTCGTGGTCCTGACTTCCTGGCTCATATTCTCCCTCCTTCTGCTCTTTACCTGGACCTTGGGAGCTGAGTCTAGTGCTTTGATATGGGTCTCTGTCTCTATCTCCATCCATCACCAGATGAAGGTTCTATGGTGATATTCAAGATAGTCATCAGTCTGACTATGGGACAAGGCCAGTTCAGGCACCCTCTCCTCCACTGCCCAGGGTCCTAACTAGGGACATCCCCATAGACACCTGGGAATCCCTCTAGAGCCAAGCCTCTTGCCAACTCCAAAATGGCTCCTTTAATTAAGATATCTTCTTCCCTGCTCCCATATCCATCATTCCTCCATCTCAACCATCCCAGTCTCCCAAGCTCTCTCCAACCCTCCCCTTCTCCCTTCTCTCTCCCCCTCTCCTCTTTCCCCACCCCACCTCACCCCCATGCTCCCAGATTTTGCCTGGCGATCTTGTCTGCTTCCAATTTCTAGGAGGTTCTATATATGTTTTTCTTTGGGTTCACCTTATTACTTAGCTTCTCAAGGATCACGAACTATAAGCTCAATGTCCTTTTGATGGAGGAGAGTTATCTATGTTTTTTTTATTGGTTAATTAATAAAGAAAACTGCCTTGGCCCTTTAAGAGACAGAAAATTAGGTAGGTGGAGTAGACAGAACAGAATTGTGGGAACAAGGAAGTAGAGTTGGGGAGACGCTTCAGGCAGTCTCCATAGGGAGTCTCCATGCTTCTCCTCTCCGAGATGGATGCAGGTTAAGATCTCTCCTGGTAAGCCACACCTCGTGGTGCTACCCAGATTACTAAATATGGGTTAAAAAAAGATGTGAGAATTAGCCAATAAGAGGCTAAAACTATGGGCCAGACAGTGTTTTAAAAAAATACAGTTTCCATGTAATTATTTCGGGTGTAAAGCTAGCCGGTGGCCGGGTGGCGGGACGCAGCCCCGCCGCTTCGTACTACAGATTGGCGCTCCAACGTGGTGACTAAATCCACTTAAAAACCTGAGAGGGCTTTAAATAAAGGAGAGAGAGTTTAACACAGCTTTTTGCTGTTTGCCTGGACATGCTGTAGAGAGATCTCCTGTTTCCGCAATAGCGGCACAAAAAAAAAAAAAAAGCTGAGTCATTTTAAAACGCAGCTTCCTGCGCTGTGCCGCCAGTGCAAACTCTGGCTATAAAGCATTTCAGTGGCTTTTATGGACTGGATGTTTGTGTGCCCGCTGGAGATCAAAAAGAAAGTACTCTGAGACCATGCTCTGAGACAGGAGTGGCTCTGGCTCTGCTCCGCCATGCTAAATTGTGCTGACCTCAGACAGGAACTATCGTAATTACCATGATAACAGCGCAGTTAAAGTTTAGACTTGGCTGTAAACAGGCGGTACCATATTACCTCTACTTGACACAACTTAAGTTTTTAAAAAGTGCTTAACCTTTTAAAAAGTGCTCCTAGATAGTAAAAAAATTACAGATTCACAATAAAAAAGATTCAGACATAAAAGGCCTTTAAATGGCTCACATAGGCTTAAAAAATATAAAAAATAAAGTTAATGCCTAAAAACAAGATAAAGTCTTTAAAGAGACAAAATAAAGTAAAATGATAGAGTAAAAATAAGCCACGTAAAAATAAAAAATTCACAGAGAGTCTGGATTGTGTATTTTGTTGTGTTTTCTTTAAAATTTTTGACTGTAAAGGAGCTAAATACAGAGAGACATTTCATTATATGGGCTGCCAGGCTAGACCAAAATGGACATTTTAATGGTATGACTTCAGGATTTGGATCTAAAATCATGATGCTTTAAAAAAGAGTTTCTTCTTTTGTTTTCACAGAGGACGAGACTCTGTGGATTGCTTCTATCCCAATATGGTATGATAGACCACGCCCTCCTAAAAGGTTGCTGTGAACATCTTCAAAAAATTACTTCGCTCAACTGCCGACTGAGATAAACCTGACAGACAGGTTATACCATAAAAGACCTAAATAACAACGCTCCCATTCAACAAAAAGCAGTTTGGAAAAAAATAACTGCACCCATTTTCCCAAATATTGTTTATAAATGTTCTTTTACATTTAAAGGGAGAGATGATATAGATATAAATAATTTACATTGGTATAGATTTTAAGGTCAATTTGTTATATGTATATGTATTTCTGATCTTGATTAAGCTATTGTGATTGTGTAGTTCATTTTAAAATGTAATGTATAATTAAAAAATATAGGTTGTTAATGGATAATCATTGATAATAGTTAAGCTTGTAGTCATGTTATTAGATTTTCTAGATATGTAGAGATATATTTCAGTTAGATAGACATTCTTCATATCTTTCAAAGACTACAAAATATGGCATTTAATGTTTTAATAACTTAGGGTTTTTCATGACAATGAGACACGTCTGCTCCTGACAGCACCAATCTACTTTGAGAAAAAGATGGACATCAAAGAGGCTACTTATGGAGTTTGTTAGCCATTTGGACAAAAAACTGCTCTTGCCTAGACTATTACATAAACTGGACACAAGAAACCCACAAAAAGAGGACTGCTAAACTTTCCTAAAGGTGAGATGGCCTTTTGGGGTTCCTGATTCATTAAAGAGTCTGCAAGACATTCTACAGGACACAACAAAAAGTGACTAAACTGTCTTTAAAATTTCCTGCTTCATAAAAATGTCTGCTGGATACTTATGGGCCTGTAGGCTAAAGATGGATGCCCCAACGGTACAGAGAAACTTTAGATGACTGTCCAGACAGCGAGTTGTCTCTGTCATTTCTAGAGTTTAAAAGTTACTTACTTCTTGTTTACTTAGGTAGTATTATATCCTTCTAGAGTCTTTGATGGAGTTAAAAAATAAATAGATAGTTATAGATTTCCTTAGTTATGATAAAAGATAAAATAGATTTAAATATTGTAACTGTAATACTTGCTTGATAACTGTTTTGTTATATGTAATTTTGCTATGTTAAAGTTGAAGCCTTTCTTTTTTGTTTAAACAGAAAAAGGGGAAATGATGGAGGAGAGTTATCTGTCTATGTTTCTTTCATTGGTTAATTAATAAAGAAAACTGCCTTGGCCCTTTAAGAGACAGAAAATTAGGTAGGTGGAGTAGACAGAACAGAATTGTGGGAACAAGGAAGTAGAATTGGGGAGACGCTTCAGGCAGTCTCCATAGGGAGTCTCCATGCTTCTCTTCTCCGAGATGGATGCAGGTTAAGATCTCTCCTGGTAAGCCACACCTCGTGGTGCTACCCAGATTACTAAATATGGGTTAAAAAAAGATGTGAGAATTAGCCAATAAGAGGCTAAAACTATGGGCCAGACAGTGTTTTAAAAAAATACAGTTTCCGTGTAATTATTTCGGGTGTAAAGCTAGCCGGTGGCCGGGTGGCGGGACGCAGCCCTGCCGCTTCGTACTACATCCTTTGTTTATGGTTAGAATCTACTAATGAGTGAGTACATACCATATTCATATTTTGGGGTCTGGGTTATCTCACTCTGGATAGTGTTTTCTATTTCCACCCATTTAAAGCAGTGAAGAATAGGGCAAGGCAGGAATTCCAAGCAGATAGAGGAGGAAAATAGGTGGAGTCAGGGAAAAGCCATGTAGCCGCTGCAAGAGACAGACACTGTATGACACCTTACTGGTAGACCACAACCACGTCGCGATACACAGATTAATATAAATGGATTAATTTAGGATATAAAAGCTAGCCAATGAGAAGTGTGAGCTAATAGGCCAAGCAGTGTTATAATAATACAGTTTCTGTGTGATTATTTCAGATATGGGCAGCTGGGAAACAAACGAGCAGTCTCTGACTACACTTCATGGGCATTTGAGGCTGTAGTTCTGAAACTGGTCATGAATGATGTTACTCTTCTGGCAATTTCATCATTCTTATCTAGCAGCATGTCGAGAGGGAAGAGTACAATCCCTAGCCTCATCCTTTATGAAGGCATTGATCTAATCTTTTTGTTGTTGTTGTTGTTTTTGTGTGTGTTTTTTTTCTGACACAGTGTTTCTTTGTAGTTTTAGAGCCTGTCCTGGAACTAGCTCTTATAGACCAGGCTGGCCTTGAACTCAAAGATAACTACCTGCCTCTGTCTCCCAAATGCTGGTATTAAAGGTGTATACCACTACTGCTTGGCTGATCTAATCAATTTCTTACTGTTGCTTTTGTTCATCCAAGAATGATTCTTGATTTTTAAGGGAAGAAGACTCAAATTTGCAATAAGAATGTTGCAGGATACAGTAGAAAGTTCCAGGGGCTGGAGAAATGGCTCAGTGGTTAAGACTCTTCCAAAGGTCCTGAGTTCAATTCCCAGCAACCACATGGTGGCTCACAACCATCTGTAATGAGGTCTGGTGCCCTCTTCTGGCCTTCAGGCATACACACAGAAAGATTATTCTATAAAAAATAAATAAATAAAAATTTTTTTTAAAAAAAGAAAGTTCCAGGACCAGGAACTATTTATATCCTGAATATAGATCATTTTGCTACATAGAGTATTTCTAAGGTCAAGAATATTTTATTATGATAGTATTTTCTTATGAAAAAGCTACTACTTTGTGTATGTATGAGGATGTTTGCAGGAAGGAATAACTAAAAAGAGACGATGCACCCCAAACGTGAGTGACACCATTGCATGGACTGAGATCCCAGCTTGAATAAAAAGAAAACTAGGAAAGCACTGGTGTTTCTCTCTCTTTTCTTATTTGAAACATTATATCACTCATACATGATTACTGTTTTTACATCATTTCTTTCCTTTCCCTCCCATCTCCTATGTCATCTCCATACTCTTTTACAAATTTGTGACCTTTCCTGTAATTGTTTTACACATGCACGTGCATGTGCCTGCCTCCCCCTCACATTCTCATATGTACTTATATTGTGTTTAGAGCCACCCACTAGGGATAGGATAACCTGTCAGTGAGCTTATTCATGGAGAAAACTGATTCTCCCTCCCCCAGCAGCCATTGATTGCCTATAATTCTTATTGGGGAGTTAGTAGGGCCATGTGAATTTTCTCCCATCCTCCTTGGTATGTCTTCTCGTATAGTCATTATATAGGTCTTGTTTAGGCAACCATATTGTTGAGACTTCATGAATGCTGCTTCCTTGTCGTATCTATTGGAGGGAGTTCCTGTAAGTGTCATACAGGAAAGCAAACTTCATAGAGAGGTGAGAATAAAAACCTGGTATAGATTGACATCCTCAACCTGGATCAGATTCATGGGGTTTAAGGCCAAATGGTTCATTGTCAGAATATTTAAAACACAGTACAATTTGTGTAAAGGTTTCCCGGCAACAATCAGTCCAATTCCATGCATATATACAATAACGTTAATGTGTGACTACATAGAAAGTCTTTTGCAACGTACATGTGACCATGACGGTAGGTTCTAGGGCTAAAAGACCTAGAATCTTGTGTGGTCTCTGCCTGATAGCATAGAGGTCAGCAGGCCATAAAGTACATGTGACATCTCCACTAAGGATGGGGAATAGTTTAGGGAGGGAAGAGTCTGGAATAATCATTTTGGGGAATTAGGGTGAGGTCTGTCCCTACAGATAGCAAAAAAGGTCACCAGGTCATTAACAACCTCCTCTTTCAGCTTTCTGGATAGAATGCAGGTGTTTGATTTTATTTCCTTCATTTAAAGAGCCACCCCAATGTGATTAATATTCCTGGTTCTCTTAGTGCTTATCTATGAGGACAAGACCCTCATGCCCTCTATAGCCTAGAGCCAAAGGCTATCAAACTCAAGTGCCAGGAAAAGGAAACCCCTCTTCAAGTTATGGGACAGGGACATCTAAGAGTCTCCTCAAACAGTATAGGCTATTGTCATTGCCCTTTTGTTACCTCCTGGAACTTGAGAAACATGACTAATACAGATGTTATACAAAAAATACTCATTTTTTTTTACTCAAAATACATTGGAGAGACCTTTTGTATAACAATATACCTTACTATAGCAACACTATAATATATACTTAAAGTCTCTTTATACTCCTTGTGTCAAAGTTTCTTGGCACAGTAGAATTAAGAATACGTAAGTAGGGTTGGAGAGATGGCTCAGAGGTAAAGATTATTTAATGTTCTTCCAGAGGTCCTGAGTTCAATACCCAGCAACTACATGGTGACTCACAACTGTCTGTAATGGGATCGGATGCCCTTTTCTGGTGTGCAGATGTACATGTAGACAGAGCACTAATATACATAAAATACATGAATAAGCATCCTGCTGTCTTCGGGGCCATAAAATCCCACAGCTCAGCCTGTTTGGGCACTGGGACCAGGAATTGAGTGCACTCAGGTGGGTGGGAGGTCCTCTATTTCAATAGCTGGCCTGCAGCAAGGTAGGCCCTTTGTCAGCAAGCTGCTTGGCCAGCAAGGAGACCTGATTGTCTACCAGAAGATCCATCATTCATTGGGGTGACTGAGTGCCTGAACTGCAGCAGCCACCAGAAGAGGGACCACAAACTTTCCCCAACCGCCCCCTACACTTCCTGGTCTTCCTGCAGGGGCTATTCTCCCTGGATACTGCCTCTCTTTTCCTGTCCCTTCCCAGCTTGCACCCAGAACCCTCCCTTCATCCTCCTGTCTTCGGGGCCATAAAATCCCACAGCTCAGCCTGTTTGGGCTCTGGGACCGGGAATTGAGAGCACCCAGGTGGGTGGGAGGTCCTCTGTTTCAATAGCCTGCCTGCAGCAAGGTAGGCCTTTTGCCTGCTAGCTGCCTGGCTAGCAAAGAGAATTGAACTTCTAAAAGAAGACCCAAAGGGGATTATTCAGAGGAAGAAATGGGCAGGCGCCAATGCAAGAATTCCTCCAACAATTTGAAAAACAACATGAAAGCACCAGAACCCAGCGAACTTACAACAGGAGGACGTGAACATACTAATCAAGAAGAAGTAGAAAAAATTGACTTTATGACAGTAATAGAGTCCCTTAAACAGGAGGTGAAAAACTCTCTTAAAGAAATGGACAAGAAGAATAACAAAAAGTTTTAAGAATTGAGTAAATCTGTAAACGATATCCTAGGAAACCAAGAAAAAACAATCAAATAAATGGATAATGGAAACAGTGCAAGACTTGAAAACTGAAATGGAAGCAACGAAGAAAACACAACCCGAGGGCCAGCTGGATATGGAAAATCTATGTAAATGAACAGAGACTACAGAAACAAGCATAACCAACAGAATACAAGAGATAGAAGAAAGAATCTCAGATTCTGAAGATCCATAGACAAAATGAATGCACTGATCAAAGAAAACAGCAAATCCAACAAATTCTAATCACAAAACATTCAGGAAATCTGGGACACAATAAAAAGACCAAACCTAAGAATAATAGGAGTAGAAAAAGGAGAAGAATTACAGTTCAACGGTCCAGAAAATATATTTAATAAAATTATAGAAGAAAACTTCCCCAACCTAAAGAAAGATATTGCTATGAAGGTTCAAGAAGCTTACAGAACACCAAATAGACTGGATCAAAAAAAAATCCCCTCGCCATATTATAATCAAAACACAAAACATACAGAATAAAGAAAGAATGTTAAGAGCTGCAAAGGAAAAAGGTCAAGTAACTTATAAAGGTAAACCTATCAGACGTACATCTGACATCTCTATGGAAACCATGAAAGCCAGAAGGTCCTGGATAAATGTACTGCAGAAACAAAGAGACCATGCATGCAAGCCCAGATTACTATACCCAGCCAAGCTTTCATTCACTATAAATGGAGAAAACAAAATATTTCAAGATAAACACAAATTTAAACAATACATAGCCACAAATCAAACCTTACAGAAAGTAATAGAAGGAAAATCACAAACCAAGGAGTGCAGCATTGACCAAAATAACTCAGACATCTAGCGACCCTTTACCAGCACATCTCAAAGAAAGGAAACACACAATCTCTACTACCAAAAAAAAAAAAAAAACAAACCAAAAACGATGACTGGAGTTAACAACCACTGGCCATTAATATCACTTAACATCAATGGACTCAATTCATCTATAAAAAGGCACAGGCTAAGAGACTGGATACAAAAACAGGATCCAACATTCTGCTGTTTACAAGAAACACACCTCAACCACAAAGACAGACATCTACTCAGAGTAAAGGGTTGGGAAAAGGATTACCAAGCAAATGAACCTAAGAAACAAGCAGGTGTGGCCATACTAATTTCTTACAAAGTAGACTTCAAACTAAAATCAATCAAAAGAGATGGAAAGGGACACTTTATACTCATAACAGGAAAAATCCACCAAAATGAATATCTATGCCCCTAATATAAAAGCACCCACTTATGTAAAAGAAACATTACTAGAACTCAAGGCAGCCATCAAACCACACATGCTAATAGTAGGAGACTTCAACACTCCTCTCTCACCAATGGACAGGTCAATCAGTTAGAAACCTAACAGAGAATTAAGAGACTTAATGGAGGTAATGAACCAAATGGATGTAACAGACATCTATAGGACATTCCACTCAAATAGGAAAGAATATATCTTCTTCTCTGCGGCTCATGGAACCTTTTCGAACATTGGCCACATACTTGGTAAGAAAGCAAACTTCCACAGTTACAAAAACATATTAGTAACCACCTGTGTCTTATGGGATCACCATGGATTAAAATTAGAATTCAACAATAATGCTATCCTCAGAAAGCCTACAAACTCATGGAAACTGAACAGTCAACTACTGACCCACACCTGGGTCAAGGAAGAAATAAAGAAAGAAATTAAAGTCTTCCTTGAATTTAATGAAAATAACACAACATACTCAAACATATGGGACACTATGAAAGCAGTGCTAAGAGGAAAATTCATAGCACTAAGTGCCCACTTAAAAAAAAAACGGAGAAAGCACACATTGGAGACTTAACAGCACACCTGAAAGCTTTAGAAAAGAAAGAAGCAGACTCATCTAGGAGGAGTAGAAGACTGGAAATTATCAAACTGAGGGCAGAAATCAACAAATTAGAAACACAGAAAACAATCCAAAGAATCAATGAAACAAAAAGTTGGTTCCTGGAGAAAATCAACAAGATTGACAAACCCCTAGCCAAACTAATCAAACAACAGAGAGAGAACACACAAATTAATAAGATCAGAAATGAAAAAGGGGACATAACCACAGACACAGAGGAAATTCAGAGAATCATTAGATCTTACTACAAAAGCCTGTATGCCACAAAATTGGAAAATGTAAAAGAAATGGACATTTTTTTAGATAAGTACCATATACCAAAGTTAAACCAGGACCAGGTGAACAATCTAAATAGTCCCGTTAGTAGCGAAGAATTAGAAACTGTTATCAGAAACCTCCCTACCAAAAAAGAGCCCAGGACCAGATGGTTTCAATGAAGAATTCTAACAGAACTTCCAAAAAGACCTAATACCTATACTCCTTAAGGTATTTCATCATATAGAAACAGAAGATTCATTGCCAAATTCCTTCTATGAAGCTAAGTTACCCTGATACCTAAACCACACAAAGACTCAACCAAGAAAGAGAATTACAGGCCAATCTCACTCATGAACATAGATGCAAAAATTCTCAATAAAATACTGGCAAACCGAATCCAAGAACACATTAGAAAAATTATCCATTATGATCAAGTAGGCTTCATCCCAGAGATGCAGGGCTGGTTCAACATATGAAAATCTATCAATGTAATCCATCGTATAAATAAACTGAAGGAAAAAAAGCATATGATCATCTCATTAGATGCTGAAAAAGTGTACCGGCGGGTACCGGCGTGTACCGGTGGTCGGAGCGGTTTGGAAATAACCAAAATAGTCCTTTTATAATAAATCAGTTTTAATAAAAGGGGAAATAAGGGAACTTACAGAACCAAGGGTCCAGCGGAGCAGAAGGTAACGCGGGGAATAGCAAAAACAGGGCTCCTTCCGGCGCCCCGATCCTTTTTAAGGGTATCCTACTCCTCTGGGGCAGCCACGCCCCTGAACGCAGGGATTGGGCCAGCTGCCCCAACAAACAGGCATTTGACAAAATTCAAAACCCCTTTATGATAAAGGTCTTGGAGATATTAGGGATAAAACGGTCATTCCTAAATATAATAAAAGCTATTTACAGCAAGCTGACAGCTAACATCAAATTAAACGGAGAGAAACTCAAGGCAATCCCACTAAATTCAGGAACACGACAAGGCTGTCCACTCTCTCCTTATCTCTTCAATATAGTGCTTGAAGTTCTAACAATAGCAATAAGACAACATAAGGGAATCAAGGGGATTCGATTTGGAAAGGAAGAAATTAAACTTTCGTTATTTGCTGATGATATGATAGTATACATAAGCGACCCCAAAAACTCCACCAAAGAACTCCAACAGCTGATAAACTCCTTCAGTAACGTGGCAGGCTACAAGATCAACTCCAAAAAAATCAGTTGCCCTCCTATACACAAAGGATAAAGAAGCAGAGAGGGAAATCAGAGAAGCATCACCTTTCACGATAGCCACAAATAGCATAAATTATCTTGGGGTAACTCTAACCAAGGAAGTGAAAGATCTATTTGACAAGAACTTTAAGTCTTTGAAGAAAGAAATTGAAGAGGATACCAGAAAATAGAAGGATCTCCCTTGCTCTTGGATTGGGAGGATCAACATAGTAAAAATGGCAATTCTACCAAAAGCAATCTATCGGTTCAATGCAATCCCCATTAAAATCCCATCAAAATTCTTCACAGTCCTTGAGAGAAAAATAATCAGCTTTATATGGAAAAAAAACAGAATAGCCAAAACAATCTTATACAATAAAGGAACTTCTGGAGGCATTACCATCCCTGACTTCAAACTCTATTACAGAGCTACAGTATTGAAAACAGCTTGGTATTGATATAAAAACAGAGAAGTCGACCTATGGAATCGAATAGAAGATCCAGATATTAACCCACAAACCTATGAATACCTGATTTCCGACAAAGGAGCTAAAAGTATACAAAAGGAAGAAAGAAAGCATCTTCAACAAATGGTGCTAGCATAACTGGATGTCAACTTGTAGAAGAATGATAGTAGATCCATATCTATCACCATGCACAAAATTCAAGTCCAAATGGATTAAAGACCTCAATATCAATTTGAACACACTGAACCTGTTAGAGGAGAAAGTGGGAAGTACTCTACAACATTTGGACACAGGAGACTGCTTCCTATGTGTAACCCCAGCAGCACAGACATTAAGGGCAACATTGAATAAATGGGACCTCCTGAAGCTGAGCAGCTTCTGTAAAGCTTCTGTGTCACTAAGACACAAAGGCAGCCTACTGACTGGGAAAAGATCTTCACCAACCCCGCAAAAGACAAAGGTCTGATCTCCAAAATGTATAAGGAATTCAAGAGACTAGACTTTAAAATGATAATTAACCCAATTAAAAAATGGGGCACTGAATTGAACAGAGAATTCTCAACAGAAGAAGTTCAAATGGCCAAAAGACACTTAAGGTCATGCTCAACCTCCTTAGCAATCAGGGAAATGCAAATCAAAACAACTTTGAGATACCATCTTACACCTGTCAGATTGGCTAAAATCAAAAACACCAATGATAGCCTTTGCTGGAGAGGCTGTGGAGTAAGGGGTACACTCATCCATTGCTGGTGGGAATGCAAACTTGTGCAACCACTTTGGGAAGCAGTGTGGTGGTTTCTCAGGAAATTCGGGATCAACCTACCCCAGGACCCAGCAATTCCACTCTTGGGAATATACCCAAGAGATGCCCTATCATACTACAAAAGCATTTGTTCAACTATGTTCATAGCAGCATTATTTGTAATAGCCAGAACCTGGAAACAACCTAGATGCCCTTCAGTGGAAGAATGGATACAGAAAGTGTGGAATATATACACATTAGAGTACTACTCAGCAGTAAAAAACAATGACATCTTGAACTTCGCATGCAAATGGATGGAACTAGAAAACACTATTCTGAGTGAGGTAACCCAGACCCAAAAGGATGAATTTGATGTGTACTCACTCATAAGTGGATTCTAGGCATAAATAAAGGTCAGTGAGCCTATAATTCCAGATCCTAGAGAAGCTAAATAAGAAGGTGAACTCAAAGGAAAACATATAGTAATCCTTCTGCATATTGGAAGTAGACTAGATTGCTAGGCAAAAATTGGGATCTTGGGGGTAGGGGTGGGGTGGCAGTAAGGGGTGATGGGGAGATGTGGATATAAAAGTGAGGAGGGGAGGATGGGGAGACCCTGGGGGAATGGGATGGTTGGGATGGAGGAAGGGTGGATAGGGGTGCAGGGAAGAAGATATCTTAATTAAGGAAGACATTTTAGGGTTAGCAAGAGACTTCACTCTAGTGGGGGTCCCAGGTATCCATGGAGATGTCCACAGCTAGTTCCTTGGGCAGCTGAGGAGAGGGAGCCTGAAATGGCCCTTTCCTATAGCCATACTGATGTAGATCTTGCTTATCACCATAGAAGTTTCATCTGGCAATGGAGGGAGATAGAGACAGAGACCCACATTGGAGTCCAGGACTGAGCTCCCAAGGCCCAAATGAGGAGCTAAGGAGGGAGAACTTGAGCAAGGAAGTCAGGACCGCGAGGAGTGCGCCCATCCATTGAGACTGCAGGGCTGATCTAATGGGAGCTCACCAAGGCCAGCGCGAACTGGACTGAAAAACATGGGATCAAACCGGATTCTCTGAAGGTGTTGGACAATGAAGGCTGACTGAGAACCCAAGAACAATGGCACTGGGTTTTGATCCCACGTCATATACTGGCTTTTGAGGAGCCTAGTCTGTTTAGATGCACACCTTCCTGGACCCAGATGGAGTGGATTGGACCTTGGACTTCCCACAGCGCAGGGAACCCAGACTTCTCCTTGGACTGTCAAGGGAGGGGGAGGGGAGTTAAGGGAGGGGGAGAGAAATGGGAGGTGGGGAGGAGGTGGAAATTTTTACTAGTAAAAACAGACTAAAAAAATTAGAATATTTTATGGGATCTATACGTTTGTTGTTAGAAGCTAATGGAGTAGAAATACTTGCCTCTATTCTCTAGACATTACCTATACCCAGTATAGGTAAGATATGGCAGTGATTATAACTATATAGTTGAGTGTAAGAGATAATAAAATATTTGCCACCAATGGTTCTGTTCAAAACACAATACGTAATATTTCCTGCCAGATTACCCCAGGATTAGTTTTAGAATATATCCTTGGGTTATTTTTAAGTTGTATGTTACATTGCTTTAGAGTTATTGAATTACTACATAAATGAAAGGGCTTGTAAAAATTTAAAAAATACATAAATAAATCTTTAAAAAAATACATAAGTAGAAGAAAGAAAATAGGAGGGGCCAGAGAGATGACTCAGCAGTTAGGAACACTTTCTGCTTTTGTAGAGGATCTGTGTCCTCATATGACTGTAACTCAAGTTCTAGTAGATTTGATACCTTCCTCTCACTTCCATGGGCAAAAGGTATGCATGTGCTGCACAAATATATACAACAGACAAAACACTTATATATATATAAAATAAACAAATTTAAGAAATAAACTATTAGAAAGGAAGGAACCAGAAAAGATATGTTGTGAACCCAATGAAATAAAAACAGTAGTTGTATTAATTTTAGAAAGTCCATGTCAATAAAGTTATTAGGCATTATGTAATGGAGTTAATTACCCCTGAATATGTAATAATATAAAAATATGCAAAAATAATACAAAAACTTCAATATATGTAAAAACAAACACTGAAAAGGTACAGGGAAAAAAGAAGTAAATAGATCTGTGTTTCTCACTCTATATAGAAACTCTAACACCTGTGTATAAAAAATGAGTAGCCACAGCAGGTAGAAAATCATTAAGGACTATGCTATGTGCATTTTTTAACTAGACACAAGCTAGGGTCATCTGGGAAGAGGAAACCATAACTGATGGATCAGACCATCAGATTGCCTACATGCATGTCTGCGAGCAATCTCTTGATTGATGAATGATGTGGGAGGATCCAGCCAATTATGTGTGGTGCCAACCTTGAGCAGGTGCTCCAGGATTGTATTTTAAAAACCAAACTGAGGAAGCCATGGGGAACAAGACAGTAATTTGGCCTCTGCTTCTGTTCCTCCTTCCAGGTTCCTGCCTTGATTTCCTGCACTTACTTCCTTTCATTCTGGGCTTCAATTCGGGCATATAAGCCAAATAAACCCTTTCCTCCCTAAGTTGTTTTTTTTCTAATGGTGTTTCATCACAGTCATAGGAAGAAAACTAAAGCAGGAATTAGTACCATGTAGTGGGGTTGTGCTGGCTAAAATTATGTCAATTTGACACACAAACTAGAGTTATTTTTTCAATTAGTGATCAGTTGGGAAGGCCCAGGCCACTGTGGGTAGTGCCATCCATGGGCTGGTGGTCTTGGGTTCTTTGTAATAGCCAGAACCTGGAAACAACCTAGATGCCCTTCAGTGGAAGAATGGACGAAGAAATTATGGAATATATACATATTAGAGTACTACTCGGTGGTAAAAAACAATGACATCTTGAATTTTGCATGCAAATGGATGGAAATAGAAAACACCATTCTGAGTGAGGTAACCCAGGCCCAAAAAGATGAACATGGGATGTACTCACTCATAATTGGATTCTAGCCATAAATAAACGACATTGAGCCTATAATTCATGATCCTAGAGAAGCTAAATAAGAAGGTGATCCCAAAGAAAAACATATAGTTATCCTCCTGGATATTGGAAGTAGACAAGATTGCTGGACAAAAAAATGGGAACTTGGGGGTGGGGTGGGATGGGGGGATGGGGGTATGGGGAGAGAAAAGTATGAAGTGGAGGATGGGGAGAGCTTGGGGGAATAGGATGGTTGGGATATAGGAAGGGTGGATATGGGAACAAGGAATTATATATCTTAATTAAGGGAGCCATTCTAGGGTTGGCAGAGACTTGACTCTAGAGGGGTTCCCAGGTGTCCAGGAAGATGCCCCCAGCTAGTTCCTTAGGCAGCTGAGGAGAGGGAGCCATACTCATGAATATCTTGCATATCACCATAGAACCTCCACCTGGCATTGGATGGAGAAAATGACAGAGCCCCACATTGGAGCACTGGACTGAGCTCCCAAGGTCCTGATGAGGATCAAAAGGAGGGAGATCATGAGCAAGGAAGTCAGGACCGTGAGGGGTGCGTTCACCCATGGAGACGGTGGGACAGAACTAACGGGAGACCACCAAGTCCAGTTGGAATGGGACTGATGGAACAGGGGACCAAACCGGACTCTCTGAATGTGGCTAACGGTGGAGGAGGACTGAGAAACCAAGGGCAATGGCAATGGGCTTGGACTCTACAGCATGGACGAGCTCACTGTGAGCCTTGTTAATTTGGTTGCTCACCTTCCTGGACTTAGGGGGAGTTGGGAGGACCTTGAACTTAACATAGTGAAGGGAACCCTGATGGCTCTTTGGCCTGGAGAGGGAGGGAGTGGGGGTATGGGTGGAAGGGAGGGGAGGGAAGGGGGAGGAGGAGGGGAGGAGATGGAAATCTTTAATAAAAAATGAGGAAAAAAATTAAAAGAAAAAAGAAAGCAGACTGAGCAAGTCATGGGGAACAAGCCAGTAAGCAGAACACCTCCATGGTCTCTGTATCAACTCCTACCTTCAGGTTCTGCCCCTGTTTGTGTTCCTATACTGACTTCTTGTGACGATAAACAGTGATATGGAAGTGTAAGCCAAATAAACCCTTTCCTCCCCAAGTTGCTTTTTGGTCATGGTGTTTTGCAATAGCAATAGTAATCCTAACTAGGACAGGGGTATTGTTGTGGCAGACTGGATCATGTTTGGGGGAGTATGGAAGGACTTTGGAACTTTGTGCTGGAAGGGACATTGGGTTCTTAGAGAATAATGAGCTGTTCTAAGGGAGCTTGGGAGTTAAGAATGTTTAGAGAAATATAGATAATGGGAGCCAGACTTGTGAAGTTTCAAAGGGAAGCAAGACTAGCAGAGGTGTTCCTATGATAGTTTGGATTAAGAATCTACGGTTTCTAGCCAGGGGTTTGTGGCAGACACCTTTAACCCTAGCACTTAGGAGGCAGAGGCAAGCGAATCTCTGTGAGTTTGAGGCCAACCTGCTCTACAAAGTGTGTTGCAGTACAGCTAGTGCTACGCAGAAAAACTCTTTCTCAAAATAAACAACCAAACAAGCAAAGAATTTATGGTTTCTGTTTTCTGGGGCTAGAGAATTTGCTGTAATTAACAGGAAATCAGCACCACTGAAGGTCTTTAGACTCTCTTAACAAAAGTATCCTTAACTTTTTTTTACTATCTGTTTCGTTCACCAAAAACATGCTAAACCCCGAGAGTGGAAGAGAACATGGACTACGTGTAAGGAAGCTAACTGTTCACGAGTGTTAATGTATTCCATGAGCCAAGCAATATGCTGGTGTTTTCATGCATCTTTCCATTCAGATCTATAAATTACCTGATGAAGTAAGTCCTCTTCTTATCCTCATTTTGTAGGCACTGAGGCCTGAAAGTTAGGTCACTTACCCAAAGTTACACAGCCATGAGTGGGTAAGTATGAGTTCCTATCTTGAAATGTTAAGTGCAAAGGCGAGTCACTCAGAAGCAAGGCCAGAAAAGTCCAGCTCTAATGATTGAGATTAAAGCCCTTTTATAAAAAAAAGCCTTGACATACCCAAAGGTGGCATTTATTTAAAAGTAAAGATATCTATCTGCCAGGCACTGAACCGTCTAGAAGCTTGATCTTGAATTTGTAAGCTTCTAGAGCAGTGAATACCTTTTGGTGCTTTGAAGCCACCGAGCTTTGATCCTTTGTAATGGCACCCTGAATAGAATAAAGACAATCTATAAAGCTAAAAAAGAATAAACTTCCCTACACTCACCAAAATAGAGGGTAGCATATTCATCATTTTAACTGTGAGAATGATGGCTTTCCAAATAAAGACTCCTTCTTGGAGAAACACTGAAATGCCTAATTTTTTAAATTTAATAATAAATACAAATATCTGCATTTATGGCTAATAGCGCCAGTTCTGGTGGTACACACCTTTAAGGCAGAGGCAGGGTGATGCCTGAGTTCAAGGCCAGCCCGGATTTATTAATGAAACCCTATCTCAAAACCAAAAAACCTACCATAGGGTTCTTGCTCTCCCTCCCTCATTCCCTCCCTGTCTCCCCTGCCTCTCTCTCTTCTCTATCCCCCCTCTCTGTCAACCTCTGAGACCAGTTTGGTCTTCATATTGAGTTTAAGGCAAGCCAAAGCTGCTTCGTGAGAAACTCTCAAAAAAGGATTTGTTTTTATTTTTATTCATGTGCATGTGAGTGTTTCATTGAGTGTATATGATGTGTGTTTGGGTGCCAGCAGAAGCCAGAAAATGGGGTCAGATAACCTGGAGCTAGAGTTACAAGTGGTGAACCAACCAGCATGGGTATTGGGAACTGAACTCAGGTCCTCTGAAACAGCAGTAAGCCCTCGTCTCCTGAGTCGTCACTCAATCCCTCACTCATCTGTAAGTTTATTATAAATCATAGTCTTCATTTAACAGATTTATTTTGTATTGAATATTTTTAACTCAACATAGCTGAAAAGGTGTGCTTTGGACCCCGCCTAGCTGGCTTTAAACCATGGCCCTACCATTTACTTTATAGTAATCTTCATCTTGTACCTCAAACTCTCCATATTTATAATAACCTCATCTATAAAATCGGGCTACAAATCCTATTACACTTCCATGAGAATTAAGTCAGCTAATATATTCAAGGCACTCAAAAGATTGCTTAGATGAATATTAACTACGTTCAAATCTTTTCTTGCCCCATTGTTCGTTCATTATCTCATCACTTTCTGTTGGCGAATACCAAGGTACTACATTGACTTATTCTGATACGCTCTCCATTAATGAGCTATTGTGTGTTATCCTTGGCTGAATGTCTGGTGTCTGATAAGCAAGTTTCAGATTGCTTCACTGGCCAGAACAGGATTCTTTCACAATGATCATCGGAAAGCACACTGGTAGTTTTTCAAGAGTTCTGACGCAGTTATTCTAGGGATTTGCATGTTTTGCTCAGCTTGAGCTTTTTGTTCCTAGGTGGAAGTGTGAATTCACGTGGATGTACCTGGAGGACATTCTACTAAGTGTAATCAGCCAGGCACAGAACAAGGACTTTATGAGTGCACTTACATGTAGAATTATGAAAAGTGAAACTTAAGAATCAGAGATTAGAATGATGGTTCCATGATACTGGAGGTAGTTGTGGGGATTGGGAACAACAACAAAAAGAAAAACAAACAAAAACCTTCTTCACTCCTCCATCTTTCTTTCCTGCTTCTCCCAAAATTCTTCACTTGTCCTGGTGACTGTGGAAGCCGTGGCATGTCACAGAGTATACCCTTTCATCCAAGTGTCTTTACTTGCAAATGTTCATTGCAATGAGGTCTGGTCCAAGGCCTCTGGTCTCTGGCACACCATCATCAATGGATCCTCATGGAAACTCCTCTTAGATATTTCGCCACTGCTAGAGTCGTGAAGATCCTGTGGATACCATTTCACAGTACCAGTTCCCTTCATGAGCTCCAACAGGTCCTAGATGGAGGAGATGTTAGGGTGAACCAACTCCAGGCCCAGCTGTGAGCCTGGGTAATAAGTGTGTTGGTTAGTCCAGGCCAGTATGTTCACCCTCCTCAGGTGAGGAGTGGAGCTATTACCCTTAAAACCATGCCATTAGGGTCAGTTTGTCCTCAGTCATGGTGAAGGGTGGGATCTTCTCTCCCCAGAACGGGATAAGGGGTCAGGGACCAGGTCTCTTGCTACAGTGTCCAGCAAGAGAAAGGGACAGCTATCCCAGGGCCAGCAAAGAGCAGGGCCAGCTCATCATGGCCCCATGGTTATCACACATTGCTCTCATTGCTCCCTGAGGTAGTATGGACCACAAATACCAACATCGACCCTAGCTGCAGCAGAACCAAGCACACAGACATGGCCTTCGGCTTCAGCCTTGACCTGGGTGACATCCTGGCTCCAGGTGGAAGCACAGGGCACTCAACTCAGGATGGATCTGGTAGCAGCATAGCCTCAGACACCAAAAAGGCCACAGGTTGCATCCCTGACTGCAGGCTTCCATGTGACATTTGGTAGCAACACAAGCCACGCAGTTTTTTTTCCATTTCCTCCCTCCTATACTATATCAAGCACTCTGTATGTGCATTTATCTTACATCCTTCACCATGGACCATGGAACTTTAGACTTCTTTATTCATTTTGTTCATGAGCCATGAGCTCACTGAGACTAATGCTCTCAGTCATAGATGCTCACCAAACTTACTAGGGGAAGCTTCAAAGATATAGATACAGGAGTCCTACCCTAGAAATTCTCAGGGTCTCTCATGTCATCAGGACTCACGTCAAATTTGCAATGTCATAACAGAAAATAAGAGAATGACATTGAACTTTGGAAACACTTGCTTCTAGGTTCTTAGCGCTAGAATTACAGGCATGTGGTGCCATCCTTATGTATGCTGTACCTGAGACCACATCCAGAGCCTCCTGCATGTCAGGACTCTACTATTGAGCAGCATCCACTCCTTAGAAAATCTTCAGTTGGTCTTGAATGCAGCCTAGAGTTTGGGATTTGTCAAAGTTCTTCACGTAATCCATGTTAATGTGGAATCAAGCTTGAGAACTTCCATTTTGGTCCATCATTAGCAAATCTTGGGCTAATTCAGATGCTGGCATACCTGGAAGATATGGTATTCTTTAAAGAACACTATAAAATATTGATGAATGTGGCTGTTTCCTTTTAAAGAGAAAATAATGAAGAAGCCATGTTGACTTGAGTACAAAATATAAAAGTGCAACCCTGAGCACCAGCATCCGGGGGACAGTAGCGTGGCATAAGCATCAACTATTTGGCTTCTCTTAAATGCTCTGGAAAGTAAGCTCATTCTATCCAAAGGAAGGTTGAATGTGGATAATTAAAAAGGGGGAGTTCACATGAATAGCATAGAAATAAAACATGCTGTAATGAAACAGGTGTTCACTTGGGAAGAGTTGTGGGAGCTGGGCTGGGGAGTCAAGCTTTTTAAAAAGCTTGGGTAATCTGAAAATGACTGATTCATTAAGGCTCAGTTTAACAGCTACTGTAGTTGGTTAATAAAAATAAATAACTGCCCTGAAAGCACCAAATTGTATATTCTGTATCACTCTATGCTTTGCAAAGCAAAAATTAACATCCCCAAATTTTATTTGTAAAATTCTTTGACAAAAACCTAACAATAATATTCACCCTTGAAACTAATTATCTGTCTTGCATTTCTTAGTCACAAATTACCTCTAAACTTCTAAACTTCTAAACTTTCTGTTGCTATCAATTTTGCAGAGTTTCTGGTTTTTTTTAGCTATGAGCCCAAATACTAGAGTCAAATGTGTAACTATTGGAGAAGCAGTAAGAATTTTAAGTCATTTCTCATATATGCAGCCAACGTTTGAGTCATTTCAGGCCATTAAAGCTTATAAAAGTAAATTATGTGCCCTCTCTAGGTCTACTAAAATTGACTTTCACCACAGTGGTTTTAGAAGAGCATAGTTACCAAATTAGATACTGCTGAATTGGTAAGTTTATACTCCCCCAAAGAGCATTTAGTAAGTCAGCATATCTGTAATTTCTAAATTACTGCTCTTATAAACAAAGACAGTGGTAACTGGAGGCTACAGAGCTAGTAGCTCTTTAGACAGTTATCTATTCCAGTTCTTCACTGGATGATACCTTTATGGGAATTCCTTACATCATGTTACTCAATACAGTCTTAAAAAGGTGACAGTATCAGAAGTTGGTAGCAAGGTCTGTGGTTGTGCAGCTGAAAACCTGGGCCCTATCCCTTGAGTGGGAGTCCTGAACCACACACTATTCTCAAAATATATATTTCAGTATGGGCCATCAGAAGTACTACTCAAGGTGATGACCTTCGATGGTAGTAGGCTGCTATGACAGAGAGATTAAGAATCTTGAACAATTGGTACAACATAGATCCCCATCTTATGGAGCAAGGAGAGTCGTTCAGTGAATGAGCAGGATATTAATACTATGTGGAAAGTACCTGCTGGTGGATGAGTCAATAGAATAACCACACACTTGAAAAATCCTGTTTCTACAAGTCTTTTCCAATATACATGTCTCATTCCTCATGTATTTTTCCATGATCTGCACATGCTGTGCCTTACATTCTAGGTTTAGATTAGCTATCATTCTAGTTGCTATGATAGAATACCTAACAGAAACAACTTAAGAGGGGAAGGGTTTGTCCCGCCATATGGTTTAGGGAATGTAGACCTTCATGGCAAGGGAGAAAACTATGGCAACAGGAACAGCTTGACCTGTGACACTGGAACATGATCTGCTTACACACTGTCATCAACAGTCAGGAAGCAGAGAGCTCTTTCCAGAAGTATATCTAGCCTGTAGCCTGTAAGCCACTCCACTACCACTACTGCTGTATATCTTTGACCTAGGCTCATATACAAAGGGTTCTACAAGCCTCCCCTCCCCCACCAACAAAACTACCAGCTGGGGATTCAGTATTCAAAACATGAGCCTGTGGGGTACATTTCACAAACCTTAACAAGATTGTGCTATATTTGATGATGCTGGTCCCTGTAGCCAGCTCTCCCAGGCATGCTATTCAGCTTCACAATTACTTCAAACTTGGCACTGCCTCCAACAGCACATAAACAGTATTGACAATATCTGTCATTTCATCAATAATCAAAAAAATTATTCAAAACTGTTTATTTTGGGTTTGTTGTTGTTGTTTTGTCTTTTTCCTTTCCATAATGCCAGAATTCATTGAATATCAATAAACGTATAAGGGTTGAAGGGTTTTTATTTATTTAGTTATGTGTGTGTGTGTGTGTGTGTGTGTGTGTGTGTGCGATCTATATTCTCACTGAGGGGCATGGTTAGACTCTCATTGCCTTGCCCCTTAGAATTAGAATAGAATTGAGTAGCTCCCCTCTTGCACCCTGCCAAAAGCCATCAATGTTAGAGAACTAACTTCAGCATCCTTGTCATACTTTTTTAAAAAGTTGTCTTTGATGACTCTTTGCTTAGACTGCTACTTTTTATGGGGGTACATGGGCTAGGGGTTGTCACAGAAGCCCTTCCATGTCCCTCTTTCTCAACTGCTCATCTGCAATCATTGAAGTTACCACAAAAGTAATATCCATGCTCTATACAGTCAGCAGGAGCATAGATCATGGGCTTCCACATCTTGTCTGGCTGTAGAGCTACTGACCCAGACAAGACCCTTAGAGTTACCTGGACATGGGCCTGGACATCACCATGGCCTCAGATGGCAGCATAGGCTACTCATATCAATATGTTCCCCACTCCCTCTCAATAGCATGGCCCTCAGGCATCAACATGGCTTCAGGTGGCATCCCAGGTAATGGACATGTGCATTGGCTTTCAATGGTAACACAGGACTCGGACATCAACACAAACCTCAGTTAACAGAACTTTGGCCCCAGATATGACCCTCCATAGCAACACAGATCTGGATATTGTCACAGGCCCAGCTGGCAGCATAGGCCACTCATATCAGCCTCATCCTTGTTACCTTTACATCTTCAGTTCAGCCTCACTCCACAGGACCCAGGCCTCTGCTTCTCTACCTCTCACTTCTCACCACCACATGCATAAGGGAGAACTTAGGTAGGCAGGGAATGCTAGTCTGAATGCTGGGGAAAAAGATGTGAGGAGTCAGAGAGAAGCCATGGAGACGCCTGGGACAGACATTGGGAATTTTACCCAGTAAACCACAGCCACGTGGTGATATACAGATTAATAGAAATGGGTTAAATTGATATGTAAGAGTTAGCCAATAAGAAGCTAAAACTAAGGGGCCGAGGAGTGATTTAATTAATACAGTTTCTATGTGATTATTTCTAGTCTAAGCTAGCCAGGCGGCCAGGAAGAATAAGCAGCCTCCTTCCAACACTCATACACAGACATATATGCAAACACAGACAAATAAATAAAAATGAATCAACCACTATAGAAAACATTACAGAAGTTTCTCAAAACATAAGAAAAAGGAATTTCCGTACAATCAATAAAAATTACATCAAATAGATGTTCTCATGTTTCTGATTATTTTTTTAGGATAGATATCTGGAAATGAAATTACTAAATTAGGCTCTAAAGCTATGTTGAGGCTCTTGATGCATGGTGGCCAATTGGTTTCCTGAAGAGTGTGTCAGTTTGTACAGATGGGAACATCAAGGCCCAAGTCTCTTCTGGGCCTGTAATTGTGTACAGACAACGTTGGAAGTATTTATTAACTTGTTGATAGTTTATTTCTTTGTGAAAGCATTCTTTTCTTGTATAGATATATAGCATTGTATTCTCAAACAGAGGTGATGCTTTGGTGGTTTTGGACTAGTCTTTTCATTCACTATAGATGGAAGATTATCCTCATATTGTTGATCATATACCTCTGCAAAAACAAGGAAGCACTTACTGGTAATGAGACCTAGAGAAAGCTGCCCATCTTGTTATCCAAATTACATTTCTTTATTTAATTTTTTTTCTTTTATAGAAAACAGATTTTTTTTCACATAGCATACCCTGATAATGGTTTCCCTTCCAGCTACTCCTTCTAGTTCCTCCCCACCTCCTGTCCCATCTGGACCCATTTCCTTTGTTTTTCATTGAAAAATAAACAGACATCTAAAGGTGAAGGCGTAAGTCACAAACAATCCCACACCAGTTTGGAATTATGATTAATAGAATGGTTATTTATTTAAAGGGGAAAAAACTTACAGATCACCGCCCCAGACAACAGCCCTCTGCACAATCAGGAAGGGAGCCTAGTCGCTGGAAGCAGAGCCGGAAGCCAGAGAGCTAGTGGAGGGAAGAGGCTGCATTTTTAAAAAGAGAGACCACGCCCCAATGGGCTGGTATCTCAGCGGCTATTGGCTGAAGGAGCGGAAGGAGCTCCTGCAACATAAAGGTTAAAAACAAAATAGAACTATAATAAGATAGGACAAAAACTAACACACTAGAACAGGACAAAGCAAACAGAAGGAAAAAAGCCCAAGAAAATGCACAAGAAACAGATATAGACTCAGAGAACCACTTGTTTGCACACTCGAAAATCCTACTGAAACACTAAGCTAGAAGCTATAATATATACGCAAAGGACTTATATAGGGTTAAAAAAGAGGAAATATATAAAGCAAATAATTGAATAAATAAGAAAATCAAGATATATTCCCCTAAATAACTGAAATCAGATTCTCCAACATATATTTGCTAATCACCTTCATAAAAGCACAATAGCCACATAGTAGGAAAAATCCAAATATCATTGGACAAATGAATACAAAAATATGGGGCATACACACAATGGAATATTATTATGAATTTTAGAAGAAAATATTCTGTCACATATTAAAACAGAATGAACCCTGAAAAAATTTATAAGTGAAATAAGACAGTCACAAAAGTCAAGTAATATATGATTCTTCTTACATGATGAATCTAAAGTAGGAAAATTCATAGAAGTGGTAAAAAAATAGAAGCTCTCTTCGGTGATATGGAAAAGAAGGAAAGGGTTTGGAAGATAATAGTTTCAATTTTCCAAGATAAAAGAATGCTAGTGATTATCTTAGTGTACTATGAGACTATGTTTAACAGTACTAAACTGTATACTTAAAACTGATGCAGTTGATAATTCCTTCCAAAATTAAAAATGTAAAAAGATGCTAGTATCTTGCAGCCAGTCATGGTGATGCACACCTGCAATGCCAGCACTTGGGTTATCTGGTAAATACAAGGCTAGCCCGGACTATGTATCCCTGTCTCAAAAATAAAATAAAGAGAAAAAAAAACCCAAAATAGCAGCCACTTTTAGATTGAGTACAAAATGATCAAACAAAAAAAACATGCCACCTTATAAAGCTGGGTCTAGGGAGATGTCTCAGTGAGTGTCTGCAATGCAAGCATGAGGACCTTAGTTTGAAGCTCAGAACTGATGAAAAAGACTGTAATCTCAGCATTGTAAAGGCAGAGACAGGAAGATTCCTAGACTGTGGTGACAAACTAGTCCAGATGAATAGATGGGTTCCTAGTTATGCAAAAGACCTCGTTTTAAAAACTGAAGTAGAGATGCATTGAGCAAGACACCCAGCATTGGTGTGTGGCCTACCCATGTGCATATGCAACTGCAACACCAAAAAACCCACATAATATTTAATTTTTGCAAGAGGAGACTGCACTTGACCTACATGTACCTTATCAACACTTCTTCTATAGACCAGCATCAGGAAACTTCTGGAGGATTCCATGCTAAATTATATTCATTGCTGGGTATGGTCGTACATGCCTTTAACTAACCCAACACAAGGGAGGTCTAGAGGCACATGGATCTCGGTGAGTTTTAAGCCAGCCTAGTCTACAGAGTGAGTTCCAGGACAGCCAGAGACACAGAGAGAAACCCTGTTTCGAGTTGGTGAACTGTTCAACCCTGCAACTATCCAGGCCTAGAACCAGGGTTATGGATTGGCTTACTGCAATACCCACCCCATCTGTAATCTGTGGGGGCATATGAAGGAACCGATTCTACAGACCCAGAGCTGCAGATTCTCCCTAACAAAGGGCAAAAATATGATAACCAAGTGAAGTTCCAGTGAGGGCCCATCATACATAGTGTAGCAGAAACCAGTGGCCTCGAACCAGACCACAGGCTCTCTGCAATGAACTCTTGCAAGGAAAGATACATGAACAAACGGGTTTACTGTGTGACTTACTGTGTCACACCACAACTTCCATGATCAGACTCCTCCCCCTTTTCTCCTTTCCTTTTTTCTTTATTCACTTAAATTTTATTGAGGGATGCCTGCAAGGTCAGAGGATGAATACACAGGGATGGGAAATGAATGGGATCGAGATGTATGTTCAAGACACAAAGAATAAATAAAAAGAAACTTAAAGAATAATAACAAATACATTATAAGCATCATACCAACCTTTAAAGAGACTAATGAAATTGTTGCAATGCAAACGGTGATGTCTTACTTTCTTCCTAAAGACTGATGTGGGTTTCTCCCTAACCCATACCAGTTCCCTCTATTAAGATATCTCCTTCATTGTTTTCCCACTTCATCCCTCCCCCATCCTAATACATAATGTTTTTATTCCCCAATCCCCCCTTCCCCTGTTTACCCAGGAGATTTTATCTAATTCCCTTCCTAGAGTGATCCATGCATCCCTCTTAAGGTCTTTCTTGTTACCTAGTTTCTCTGGGGCTGTGGATTGTAGTCTAATTATCCTTTGCTTTACATCTAATATCCACTTATGAGTGAGTACATATTGTGTTTGTCTTTCTGAGTGTGGGTTACCTCACTCAGGCTTGGTTGATCCCCAATGGGAGGCCTTACCCTATGGGAGGAATGGAGGTGAGGTGGGCTGGGAGGGAGGCAAGGAGGCAGAAGGAGAGGCAGGAGGGAGAACTGTTGTTGAAATGTAAAATGAAATTAAAAAAATAAAAAATAAAATTAAAAGAAAAGACTGATGTGGGTACAGAGCTTGAAAGGTCAGAAAAGTTCATATAAGAGCTGCTGGGGAGGCTGGACCATGGATGAAAGAGCAGTGTGGGAATAAAATAGGAATCACAGAAAATTCAGAGCCTATTTGATGAAGGGGAAAAATAGACTGATAATTTTTGTCTACCTTCCCCCCCCCAACATAGTTTACTGCAGTGAATTTATTCATTCCGCGTTTTAAAAGTCAATGCCTCTTATTTGTTTGTCAAAAGGAAGTTGAGAAAAATACCCAGTGCCCCCTGTTGGGGCTTGAATCTCACTCACGGAGTTGGAGTTGATAAAATGTCAATGACTTTGTTTCCTCTTCTGAACAGCGAGAAAGTTAGGGCACTTTATTGTTCTCTCACTAGGCTTTTATTTTGTTTACTAAGCAAGCATGAAACAGCCAAATATTTGTCTGGAGGGCCACAACTAAGTCGGTTTCAACACTCCTTCCTCATGGGAATTTGAGGAAGTAAGGGAGAGAGGTAGAAGAACTGGGAGCCATAGCTAACTCCAAGTTCTCAGTTCCTCTTACTAAACGCTCTGAAGACCACTCCAGTTCTTTCACAGCAATGCCCGGATGACCAATGATGGTAAATTAAGAGTGTAAAGATCAAAGGCATTTGGAAAAATCATTGCTACTTGTGATGGCTTTATTTCAAATTACAGTGTTCTTTTAGCTTCACAAAACCATCCTTACCATTATCAGTGAGCATGGGGGGTGGGTGGGTTCAGATTGTCCTCCTTCTAGGTGTTAAGCTGCCTAAATAGGTTTCTTCCTGTTCTTAAAGTGTTAACTTCCTTCCTTCCAAAAGGAAGAGGCAGCCTTCTTGCTCTTGGTCTCTGGGGTATAGCAAGAGAGCCTTTACTAATGAGGCCATTCCAGTAGCCATCTGATTTCCAATTCGCACCTGTCATGTTATGTGTTTATTTGAACTGGATTGCTTTTGTCTCCTGTTCAAAGCTGTGCTAGGTAGGGTTAGAAGACTGATCTACACTAGTTTGGCATATTGCAGGGAGAAACCACAAACTTCAAAACTTCTGTGCCTTGTTGAGAAGTTTCAAACGTGGCACCGTTTGTAGCATTCTAGCTGATTTTCTGAAGAATCCATTTTCATTTGAAGGCATTTATGGAAATATTTCAATGGGAAGATATATCATTCTGTGTGTGTTGGGTGGGATCTCAGTAGGACCTAGATGAAATAATACTGGCAATAAGTTAGTCATTGCTGAAGCATGGTAGTGGACACGTGAAGATCATTATATTATGATATCTACTTTGCTTCTATCTGGCCACATGTAACAACAACGAAGGCTAAAAGAAAATAAAAGATAGATCCTAAAACTGAGATAAGACTATCTTAAATATGAATCCCCACTCTACTACCCAGTCATGTGTTGACTTGGATAAATGAACTCTTTGAGCTTAAAGTCATGCTACTATGAAGATTAGATGGAATGAGAAGCAGGATTGACTTGCCATGGACATGGTGACATAGTAAACTGTCAAGAGAGTTAGCTTTTTCTAGAGTCTCTGTCCAGCTATCTGAACCTCACAGTAGCTAGAGATCCTGAAGAGTTTGTGCCCTAAAAATCCTTACCAGTAAAGTGAAATAATTTTCCAATATGAAAGATGCTTATTACTTTCCAGATAGGAAGCTTAGCTGAGACACAGGGGCTGTGGTATCTGGAGAAGTGAAAATAACAGTGAAGAATCAGAAAAATAATACTGAGAAAGAAAAATGTGTTGCTTTGCAGCTCTGACTCTGTTTTTGTTGTTTTTGTTTATAGACACGGTCTCTCTATGTAATCCTGGTGTAAGTTCCAAATCCCCGTCTCTGGCATCCATCTTTGGAGGCCCTGTCCCTGTGCCTGCCAAGCCTTGACCCCTCCCCGGAGGAGTGTCAAGATGAGCCCACCAAAATCTTGACCACTCCCCCAGTCTACTTAAACTGCTTCCCCAGAAGGTCCCCTCGTGATCTTTTTTCTCCCACTGGTGGTCTCCCGGTTCCCCCTGGGGGCCATCCTAGAGTGCAGGAATCCCATTAAATCTGGATATTTCTTAATTTGGCTTGTTGTGATTTGACTTGATTGGGATTTTTGTGTCGGCAGAGAGCTTGGGTTAGGAAAAATTCTTAACAGCTGGCTGTCCTGGAACTTGCTTTGTAGACCAGCCTGGCCTCAAACTCAGAGAAGATCTCCCTGCCTCTGCCTCCTGAGTTCTGGAATTAAAGGCATGTGTCACCACTGACTGGCTACTCTTAGTCTTTTAAAGCAACTTTCAAACCAGTAGAGCATCGAATTGGTATTTCCTTCATATCGACTTGTCGTTTTTCCATCTGCCTGTATTTTACATAGGTCTAGAGAACTCTGCAATACCTATAGGGAGAAGGTAACTCAGTTATCTTTAAAGGTGTGGCCCCTGGAGGCCAACCAAGCTCCAGTGAAAGGCCACACAGCCTACAGTATATGGGCAGCACAAATTGGAATTAATGACTTTTTTGTTAAAGAAAGGACACAAACCTGGGTAGTAGACAACAGAAAGTAGATCTGGATGGAGTTGGTAGAATGGGGTGAGCTTGATCAAATAGCAGTGTGCACAACACTCAAAGAACTTATTAAAAAGTACAACAAAATATATACTTAAAACCTTACTTTATTTTTCCTAACAAACATTTAACAGATGCATATCTGTCCAGTAACCTATTGGACACTTAGCATATGTTCTCTCAATAATTACTGAAGCTCCACTTTAGAAAGACTAAAGTTTAAAGAGGTCAGTTGGTTTGCCTGAGGTTGCACTGATAATAAGTAGCAAAGCTCTTTTTCTGTGCAGAGATATCACACTCAGAAACTACATGTGACCTTGGAAAGTCTCTGCAGCAACTTCTTGTAAGGTCTTTGCAGCAACTTTATAGCAACTAATAGACCGGGAAGGACGATGAAAGGAGTCCGACATCACATTTTCTCTTTCTGTACCTCACTAATGTCTCAAAAAGTGCTTCTGAGAAATATATATATTTCTCTTGCTTCAAGAGTGGTGTGTTTCAGGCAAGCACTGGACCAAGATCCTGGAATCCAGTCAAAGAAAGGGAGGAGGGATTATATGAGCAAGGAGTGTCAATATGTCGGGGAAACCCACAGAGAGAGCTGACCTGAGCTCCTGGGAGCTTACTGTTTCAGGCAGACAGCTAGGCATCTGGCCTGGGACTGACCTAGGCTCTCTGCATCTGGGTGACAGTTGTGTAGCTTGGTCTGTTTGTGGAGGTCCTAGCAGTGGGACCAGGACCTGTCCATGACCCATGAGCTGGCTCTTTGGAACCTGTTTCCTATGGTGGGATACCTTGCCCAGCCTTGATGCAGTGGGAGAGGAGCTTGGTCTTGCCTCAACTTAATATGCAAGGCTTTCTTGACTTGCATGGGAGGCCTTACCCTTTCTGAATGGAAGAGGAGTAGATGGCAGAGGAGAAGGGAAGTGGGCAGAAGTAATGGGAGAAGAGGAGGGATGGGAAACTGTGGTCAGTATGTAAAATAAGTAAGTAAGTAAGTAAGTAAGTAAGTAGATAAGTAGATTAATTAATTAATAAATAAAAGAGCGATGTGTTGCATACAGACACAGCTTTAAAAATGCAGACTGTTCCGTTGCTTTCCATGTTGTTTCCAGAATCTTGAGAGATACACAGAGGCAAAATGGTTTGGGACATCAGGTCATCCATGCTACTGAAGGCCACATGGCCCAAGAAGAGGAGAAAGTTACAGAACAAAGAAGCTCTTCATGCTTAGGTCCATTATTGAGCACACACATCTCGTGAGGGTCCAGTGTAAGGGAAAAGCATGAAGCACAATTATAAGTGAGTAGTGGCTGCAAGACAGGACCTTGGCCCCTTCTGAGCCATTACAGGCTTCCTGAGGCCAGCCAAATAACCTGCTTATCAATAAGATCTTTATCTGCCCTTCTATTTTTGTCCAAAGTGTTGTCATTTCCTTTCCGGCAACACTAGGGGCTGCCTCCAGGCAGTATGACAGCACTGGCCCCTAGTATCACCCTCATCACTCCGAGATGAACTATATTTTAGAATTCCCATTGTTTGACTCTTTTGTCTTAATAGAACACAAAACTAGCCTCCATTCCCAGCTGCAGTCACACCCTTCCACCACACAAACCACCCTCACTCAGGGACAGCAGCTGTTTGTCCTCTGTGCTCTCATAGCACCTTCTGCCCCAGCCATGGCTTTTGTTGCCAGGCAATAAATGGGAATCTCTAGACAAGTCACAATAAGGCCAGACAGAAAAAAAAATGTGTTCTTTCTTTCTGAATTGGTTCATATTTAAAGCTTTATATATCCATTCTTTTAAATTATCTTTAATCTATGACAATTTGCTACATGTATATAATGCAATATGATTATATACTACACAAGGGAATGAGCTTTCTCTGCAGAGGCTGCTGCCCGTCCATTGTCTGTTCTCCCAGGCCTCTTTCTATGCCTTCCTGCAGAGAGGTGGACAATGACATACAAGCATTCATCATGATGTGAGACTTCTGGAAAAGCCCTACTTTGCCTTTTGAATCTCTCTACTATCCATTGCCTGGTATTTCAATATGATGCTTAAAGTTCCAGCAGACATCCTTGGACCATGAGGGAAAGGTCAAGAGAATTACAAACAGCCCTGGCATTCTTGAACTGCTAAACCAACAGAAGCAACCGCCTACTGTTGGACTCCTCATTACACGAGACAAATAAACACTCATGTGTTTCAGCCGCTGTAATCACATTTCTTTCACTCACAGACTAAAGCAGTTCTGAATAGATTCGTTACAACAACTCCTGTTCTGTCCTTCTTAGGTCTTTATTCATGCCTAGACTGTTCTCTCCTGACCACCCTTTCCTCTACATTTCTGCCTAATGAAGCACATCTGTCATAGGAGACCTAATTAAAACGACAAGCACTGTACAGAATCATATTTTATTTTATTAACTTACAATCTAGATAGAATACTTGTTTTTAGTTGGTTGGTTGGGTCTAGTCTGGATTCTGTTTTGTTTTGTTTCAGATGGGGTGAGCCTTGACTGACCTGGCACTCACTATGTAGATCAGACTGGCCCTGAACTCATATGGATCCACCTGCCTGTGCATATAGAGGGCTGGAATTAAAGGTGTGCACTACCAAGCACATACAGATAGGCTATTTTATGACTATCTATACCTTCATGTCTGTTGCTTATATGTGTGTACTTGTCTGCCTTGCATGGTAAGTACTATGACTCTTATTTATGGTGTTTATTTCTTTGTATTTTTTGCAATAAACAACAGAGACATATATAGCAAAGATTTAACAAATCATTGCTTAATTACATATAATATAAAGCTGCAGTGTGAATGTTTTCTGTTTAAACACACAAATATAGACACACTAAGAATGTTACCCACTGATTAGTAGTTTCTAAAGTGAAAATGGGTGCAATGTAAGCAAAAAAGGACAAAATGTGCTTTCTAATGATACCTTACTGAGCTGATTGTTTCCAATTGAAAATGGAAGATTCACTTCTCTCCCATTTTAATAATGAGCATTCATTACAATATTTACTTATGAATGTCCCCATTAAAAAACACATACTTCTGAAAACAGGGTTGAATCAAGAGGAATGAGGATTTGAGTTAGGAATGCTAGGATCAATAGAGGTTATGAAAAAGCCTGCTGAACAGGATGAGATACTAAACTAAATTGAGCACAAGGAAAATGAATGGAAAGGAGAAAAAAATACTGTTATATTTGAGCTAGACTCCAAATTGGTGTGTGTGTGTGTGTGTGTGTTTAAGAGTCTGTCACTCACATTCATGCTGAGATTTTATTGGTCTCATTCCTCTGAAATAATGCAAACAGTAAAAATTAGTTGTCATCTGTATATAAAGAAAGAAATGTGAATGAGTACTAATTCTAAACCCACAATATCTATGGACTGAACAACAGAGGACAGATCATTAGAATGGAACTCATTATCTGTGACCACAGAACTCTTGGTTCACATCTGTTGTAGCTTTAATCAATTGGATTGGAATCCTTCATTTACACATCCATCATAAGTTAGAGTACAAGGTTAGAATACCATTCATAGTTCCATCTACCTAGTACTCTGCCTGGCACATAGCAGACTCTCTGTGAATGGTTCCTGATTCGATGTCTATCACATTTAAAAGAGTGAGCATGGCCACAAGGATGTAGTTCCATGATAGAGCCCTTGCCTAGAATGCACGAAAACCTGGGGTCCTTTCTTTGCATGGTAAAAATAATCTAAAATATTTTATTTTCACAGACAATGACCTACCAAAAAATACTTTCTCTTTGCTTTCATGCTGTTTGATTTTCTTATGTCTCCTTTTCCTTCCTAATAAGTGTTTTTCAGTGCCAAGGGCCCTTTCCTATAACTACCTTTTGTATTTTTATTCCTTGAAACATTATACTTTGTTTCTCCTGACATTTATATTAAATCCTGAGAAATTCTTTATCTCTTTGAATATCTCTTAATGTGAACATTATTTCTACTCTTGCTTTAAAAGAATCTCAATTTGATATTTTCTAGACCCTTTTATTTTAACCTCAGTATACCTTAACTTTAATTTTTTTCCAGAACTTTTCTTTATGCTGATTGGATGAGAGCCTTTGGATTGTGTTCCGAGTCACAAATTCTCTTCATATCACTGCTAACCTGTCTAAGCAGGTTTTGTATTTTCTTTAAATTGTGTCCCCTTCCCCTAATTCTCAAAATTCTATTGGGTTTTTTTTTCAATCTATCTGTTCAGTTTTCAGTTTCTTATTTCTTTGTATCCCAGACTGAACTCAAAATCATCTAGCTTTGACCTGGAACTTGTAAGCCCTCTGACTTTATATTCCACATCTTGGCATTACAGTGGCGGGATGGGGATCAAAACTTCTTCAGACTCTACCAACTAAGTAGAATTCCATGCCCTCACATTTCTAGTCACTGTTAAATTGCCTTTCATTTGACTTCTTTAGCATATTAAGCATTCTTATTTCCTGACTCCTTTCTTGTTATTCTTAATTGTGAATCTCTTTCTTCAGACTTCCACCCATAAGGTTTACTCTTTTGTACACCGAGGGATTTTCTTTTTGTTGTTGTTGATGCTGTGAGCTCAGGCACAGTGTAGTGTTAGTTCGTTGAGAACACTTAACATTCTTTCAAATGAAGTTTTTTTATTGGCTCAATGTACCTAGAAGTGTTATGTTTGTGGGCTGGTTATTCTTCTCTACTACAATACATCCACATTGATGTTTCCCCTTCCTCCACTCTCCCTATTTAACCTCTCTCCTCCCCCCTCCCCCACCCCCGCACCCGCCAGATGTACTCCTATGTTTCCCTTCAGAAAAGAGTGGACCCATCAGGGATATCAACAGAACATGACTTAACAAGTTACAATAAGACTGGGTACAAACCAAAGGGTTATCAATCAAGGACCAAACCATTTCTGAAATAAAATACATAGTGTTCTGCACCGGAAAGTGCTTGAGGGTAGACATGTTGAAAAGTCACAATGGAAACAATTTCTCCCTGAAATCTCCTTCCTTTTAGGCAAGTGACTATTTCTACATAATACAGGAGGTATTTTCAGGGACTGTGGAGATGGCTCAGTTGGTCAAATCTTTGCTGTAAGAGCATAAGTTCCTGAATTCCGTCCCTAGAAATTTTATATATAAAAAGAGTTGAGCATGCTTGCAATCCCGGACAAGTAAACTGGCCTAACTGATTGGTGAGCTCCAGGTTCAATGAGAGACTTTGTCATTGTCACAAAAAGGAAAAAAAATTGTGAGCAACTGGGGAAGAGACATCAAATATCTTCTGGCACATGTACACTTACACTAAAAAAAAAAATGAAGGATTTTCTAGACTGATCATTGAGGTAAGTCACCATTAGAGAATTTGGGCATTATGACAGGTCTCTAGTCACCGTAGCTGCTTTGCTTGAGTTCCAGTTTCAGTTCTAATATTCAGTACTTCAGCATTGATCAGTCCATGAGGAAGCAAATACTTCCAAGACGAAGTCTGGCCTGATTACCTCCAGAAAACCAGGCTGTACTGCCTAAATTTCATTGTTTCTCTGACTTAAGGTAAGCTCAGTACTATTTTTAAAACATTTATAATATAGTATTCAGCTTTGGAGGTATTCTGTATTGAAAAAAGTTCTTTCACAACCTATATTGCTGTGTGAAGTAGGAAATGTTTTCTTCCTCTGTATTCTACCCAGATAGTTTCATCCTGTTTAGACTATAGTCCCTCTCTGATTACTTTCAATTTTGTATCCTTTCTCCTAAGCTTCAGGAATGAAAAAGAACCATCTAGTGAGTCCTTTCACGTTTTCTTTGTCTTATACCCACTGTCTCATTTAAATGCACAACAATCTATCTATCGACGAGGCTAGAAATATCGACAGTTTTTTTCAGAATCTCTCTCTGTTTCTCTCTCTGTCTCTGTCTCTGTCTCTGTCTGTCTGTCTGTCTCTCTCTCTCTCTCTCTCTCTCTCTCTCTCTCTCACACACTTTTCAATTCTTGTCATAAACAGTTATAGAATTCTATCTGGTAAGTGGCTTCTACAGCCTCCAAGGTGACACTCCAGGTTCCATTTCTGGACCATCTTCATCTAAAGCCAGTGGTTCTCAAAGTTCCTAATACTGTCACCTTTTAACATAGTTCATCATGAAGTGGTGACCCACAACCATAAAATTGTTTCATTGTTATTCCATAACTGCAATTTAGAGACTCTTATTAACAGTAATGTGATGTGGGATTTCCTTTTGTATTCTATGAATATGTTTTATTACCTTTAGTTACTAAAGAAGCTGCTTTGGCCTGAATGCAGGGAGAAAGAAGACAGAAGGCAGATGTCATGTAGCTTTGAAGGAGAAAGATGCCAGAAACTTACTGATAAGCCACAGATTCATAACAATACACAGATTAATAGAAATGGATTAGTTTAATATATCAGAGCTAGTTGGGAATATTCCTGAGCCACTGACCAAACAGTGTAGCAGTTAATATAATTTTGTGTGATTATTTGAGTCTGGGTGGCCGGGAAATGAACGCACTGTCTCTGCTTATAATAATGTAAATATCTGATATGTAGAATATCTAATGTGCGACTTCAAAGGGGTCATGACCCATTGGTTGAGAAAAACTGTCTAGTTTTTGGAGAGAATCTCCAGTCATACATGGCTTTTGGCCTTTATTCTACTTGGTGTACATTTCATTATCAAAACTGCAACCAAAATTCTTTTTCCAAATTACAGATGTGATCATATTGCTCACCTGCACAGAAGCTATTACTTACTTCCAGACTTCTTGACAGTGCTCGAAATATCTGGCAATTGGATATCAATGGTCACAGCCTTCTCATTGTGTCCCCCTATTTTATAATGTGTGACAATCTAGTTATACATACTCACCATCCTGTAATTTAACTTATTTACTTGAAATATGCTTTTCCTTCCTCTCCGGCTACCACAGCCTTCATTATCATTTAAAACCCAGCTCAAATTTTACTCATTTAATAAAGCATCTCCAAAAGAAATCGCTCTCTAATCTGTGCTCCCATCAGTTTATATTTTTTATCCTCTGTAGAATTTGTTATGCTGCACTTTTAGTCAGAGGTTATTGAATGTTTCTTTCCCCTATCCCACTCTAAGGCATTAGGCTATAGACAGTACATAGTCTGTGTCTGGAGTAAAATAAATCACGTTTGAATCACAATTACATCACTAGAAGTGTGACTATGGGGTTCACTTCTTTGAGGCTCTTTCTTTGTTTACAATTCCGGTACTCAAACAGCCACTAGTACCATGCGTGGAGCAAAGCAGCTGTTGGATAACTATTTGATGCTACTTTTAAAGGCATATGGTTCTTCATTTTTCTACCTCTTCAACATGTCCCCCAACTTCTTCTGATACTGCACTGACACATCCCCCACCCCTGCTTCCCATCCCAGGGCTTAACCCAATGCCTTTTTACAGAGTACGAAGTCACATAATTCTTTTTGAATGAATGTTCAAACATCCACATTTTTTTATATAAAGCATTTAATTCAGTCAGGGTAAAAACAGTTCTCGTTTTGTATGAAACATCAACAGATGAATGTGTAGGGGCTTTCCCAACAAGATGTATCAATGGAACATCCTGTCTGAGCACCAAAGAGCAAGCCTTTTCAGTATTGTCTGGACAAGCTGGCCTTACTAGACATGGTAAAAGAGAAAGAGGAGGGTTTATATTCTAAGGAAGTGTTTGAAGCTAAATGAGAAGTGTAGGCTGAGAAAATGACCCTTGTCTTTGAAAAGCAAAGGTTGCTAAGGAATATGAGGCTCATGCACAGCCTGCTCCATGTGTGCAATGGGGGACAAGCATTTTGCTAAAGCTTTTTCCTGGATTATGGTGAATTTTAAATCAATCCCTGTTGCATGTCTTACATCTTAAAATCCCTCTCAACATTTTGCTTTCATAGATTCAGCATATTTTTTCTCTAAATCCTTACTCTCAGCATGCTCATTAACCTACATTCTTGATTAAAAAAAACAATAAAACCAAGTGAATTATTTGGGAGTTAGATGTGAGGTTGGTCAGTCTCACATTTCATGGTGTATCACAAAAAATGTTTATTTTCACTCTGTACTTACTGCTTTCTATATTCCTTAAAACTGCCTATATTCCAAAGTTATTGCTATTACTCAAAGGATACAAATACTTTGGTGCTGTTTGAAAGAGAAACACACCATATTTTGTAGCCTACCTGTTGTAATGTTATTAGCAAGGTTTTCATTAAAGTGAAAATTCTCATGTTGAACAATCTTTTTGAGCTATGCCTAACTCTGACATGGCACAAGCAATTTTGTGTGTATTCCTGAGTTACTGTTTCAGTGAATTTGAAGAAGATGCAGAGTTTTGCTCCTTTGATTGCCGGACTTTACCACTAAGAGTTGGTAAAATGGAGCAGTTCTCAAGTCTCACAGTACAAGCAACTCAAAGCTATTATATCTGAGTTGAGATACAGAACGACCCTATTACATGATACGTGTCATATGATCTTCTCTAGCTCTCATCACTGACACAAGAAATACAATGAAAAGACTTTGTTCTTGAAACCAAAGGTTATGCATGCTTTCCTGACTGATCTTTATTTGCACGTGTATCTCTTTATTCTTCACCTGTCCCGTCTATTAGACAAATCAATAGACCAAGACATAGTAGACATTATTCAATTTGATTCCTGGAAAATTTTCTTTCATGGTATTTGTTCCCCTTCTCCAAAATCCATCTTGTTCTCAGTTGGCTGTTAAATAAAAGAAATAATAATTGAATATAACAAAAACAACCATCTGCAAAGTAAAAACAGACTTTCAGTACATAGTTTTCCATAGGTAGAATTCCTGAATTGAGGTATTGCCTGTCTCTGTTAAATAAAAAATAAAACAAAACAAACACCCTAAAACAAACAAACAGAAACACTTCAATAAAAATTACTTTTCAGAACTTGAAGAAACTTTTGTGGTTTGATCTTTTTTATGGCAGAACTTCAGGAAAATAGTTTGTGGATGGCTTTGTGAGTTGGAAGGGTCAGCTCAGTGAGGTCAAGCAGAATTTCTGGCTCCTGTACTTGCTCAGACCTTACTGCCCCTTCAAGGCAAAGAGTGGGACACTTTGTTTCTTGTTGTATGTTATTGAGGAGGCTCGAGGAGACCATCTCCTGTCTCCTTCTGTGTTATTGTTCACCAACAGTGGTGTGGGCAGAGAGCAAGACATGTCTAAATGGGAAGTATTTGTTGTGGAATAATCTTTTTGTACACTATGAAGCTGTGTCTTGCCATGGTGCCTTCTTTTTTGTTTAACAAAAAGCTAAGCAACCATTAGCTAGGCAGGGGTTATAGGCAGACACAGAGGACACTGAGAAGAAGAAAGGAGAAGAAGCCAGAGAGACATGAAAGGAATTGGACATATATAATGGGATAGGGGTGAAAGCCACATGGTAGAACATAGATCAATGAAAATATGGTTTAATATAAGTTGTAAGAGCTATCTGGGAATAAGGCCAAATTATTGGACAAGCTTTCATAATTTATAAGAAATCTCCATGTGGTGATTTGGGAGCTCTCAGGAGGGACAGAAAAATCTTCCTGCAAGTGTTTGATTACTGACCCGGGATTAGCAACCTGAAATGGGTTACATGACTTTAAACAGATTGCCACAGAGGATGGAATAATTCAAATAAACGGATTTGAACTTTTAGTAGCAGCCATATGCTAGATAAGTATGGAGGTCAATGAATAAAAGCAACAGAAGTGGCAAGTCTCTCATCTTTAGCAGGTCTGGAAGGCTAGAAGCAGCTGAAGAAACAAATTCCCATCTGTACCCATGGGTGAAATCTTTGAGACTGAGGCAGGAATGAATGCCCCTGGTTTCTACCATTTGTGGAGTCCCAGAGGGTGGCTGGAGGAAACTGCCTACTCTGGGGCAGAAAACTCTGGAAATGGGACTGAAGTCATAGGGAGTTTCCCCAGAATTCTACCTCCAACAATCTTTCTTCCCCTTCCTTCTAGTATCTCTCTCTGGTTCACTGAAATCCAAGACCATCTGGTTTTATGGAGTGCCAACTGGGACCTGGTTGCTGAATATGGTTATGCAAATAAAGCAACAATTAGGACCAATCAAAAGGCAGTCTTGCCAGCCTGGCTTCTTGCTTTCTCAACTTGATCATGCTTAGAGCTCTAGCTGACACAAACCAAGTTTTTCATTTAACCATTCCTTTGCTCTCAGGACTTGAGTTCTGTGCCCAACAGAGTGACCCACAGGGACAGAAAGCTCCATAGAAAGAGAGCCGTGCTTTTACCTCTATCATTATGACCTGAAGAAAGCAATATGTTCTTTTTATTTATTTATTTTATTTTCCTTGGGCCAGTTCCATTGGACTGTCACTGACGATGTGGAATGTGAGACCTGTACAAACCTAACTTTTACTCACAAGTGCACTATGTAGGAATAACAAACCATACAAATTAGTTGTGGAATAGGATGCACCTTTTATGCTACTAGATGACAGACCTAATTTCTAATTTGACCTGCATTCCCCCTATTGAAGTAAGCAACACTTTTGTGTGCACATACACAAATGAACACACATACACACAGACACACATACACACAGACGTCTTCTCATACAGTACCTATCGTCTTCCTGGTAACCCAACCCCAACTACATAATTTGCTTGAAACCTTGGTATGAAACTACTGTCCCTGAAAACGCCTTTACTCTAGGCATTAAGCTTGCCCATAGTAATGATGTGCTCTGAAAATGTTCTTACTGGCAGGTGTGAGGTTGCAAGCCTGTAATCTTAGCACTCAAAGACAGGAAGATCAAAAGTTTGAGGGCAGCCTGTGCTATGTACTGAAGCCTGTCTCAGAAAAACATTTGCAGGTGAGATAATGCTCCCCCGTATGCAGCCTTTCATTTTGTGGAACAGACACAAACAGAAGGAGAGTGGAGTGTCTCCAAAGAGCTGAACTAGAATAGCTTGGCAGGGGGAAACCCTTCAAAATCCTAACAGTTGCTCTTTCGTTTTCTGCTCCTTCATTCTTTCACCCTTTCTCTTAAGGAATATTGTCAGTCTTCAGTGGTGCCTCTTGGATAGTATAACCTGATTGGATGATGCAGAAAAAGCTTTGAAAGGAATGGAGAAAGTGCTGAGTGTGTGAAATCGTGAGTGAATTTTGGTTGTTGACATGAACAAGGCCATGTCCTGGACCCTAGACTCTGACCCAGAGGACACAGCAAAGCCTTCCCCTTCTGGTCCATGTGAGATTCAGATATCGTGTGCAAAAACATGTCCACCATAGCATACTCTCCCATCCCCCAGTTATTTATAGCCGAAAGACTGCTCCCCTTCAGAGACTGTTCCTACTCTGATCTGCTAAATCTCCTTGATCCAGCTTTATAACATAAGTACTGCCACCTTGAATCACAATTAATAAAAACCCAGAGAGAGAACTTAGGGTTCAACCTGAAGATCTGAAAAGCAAAACAGCCAGCCATTGGCACTTACCTTGACCTCAGTCTGAAATAACAATCCTGCCTCCAAGAATCTCAGAATGAGACTGTCAGTTGAGAGATGTTTCCTTCCATTTTATAATCCTCTCTAGGGCTGGGATTAAAGGCGTGTACCACCGTCATTAAAGGCATGCACCAGCCAGTTTCTGTGACTGCTGGGATTAAAAATCCGTGTCATTATGGCTACTGATATTAAAGGTGTGTGTTACTATAACCTGGTCTGTAAGGCTGACCAGTAGGACTGTTTTACTCTCAGATCTTCAGGCAGTCTTTATTTATTAAAATACAATTAAAATGACACTACACCTCCTTGGTGATCTTATTATAATAACTCCACCTCTTGTTTCAGCTATATGCAGTAACCTGCCTCTCCATTCAATGCTGTATAATAAATACTTTGAGCTTCTATGGTGCTGAAGTTTCTCCAGCAGGGAATTCAGACTGCCTCTTCCCATATTTCTCTCCATATCCATGTGTTTTCATTTTCTACTTCCTCACCATCCAAGTCAGGCAGGTCTATCCTTGGAACCATGTGGAACATGGAGAGACCCACTTAGGATCTTCAGTCACAGAACCTAGACTCCTTTGTAACTCCTTTTCCACCTGTATGTGCAAGAAAGAAAAAGGTAGCATCGCATTTATCTTAGTATATTAATGACACTATTAAACAAAATGCTGTTACCTGGGTGGCTCATTTCTCACAGTTCTAGAGGCACTAATACCAAGGTGCTGCCTGAGGGGATGGATCTCGGTTAATAGAAAGAAATTTTTACTATGTTCTGACATGGTAATAGTGGCAAAGCAATGCTCTGGAGTTCCTTTTATAAAGACACAGATCTCATTCATGAGTCCTCTGTCCTCAGAACATAATCACCTCCCAGGGGCCCACTCTTCTAACACTAACACAAGCAATCATTAGTCTGTTCACCTTAGAAAGGGCACCAATGGCAGGTCAAAGATCTGACTCCACTTAGGCATAACTTGTTTATAGGGGTTGCATCTAGGAGCATGAGCAACTCAAAGGTAGCTACATCACCAAAAGGTCCATTCCAGCCTGGGTGATAACTCGGGAAAGCCATCTAATCCTGGTGCAGGCAGTTCAGCCAAGGGAGAGTTTCCACTTGCTATCATTTGTTCAATATTTTTTAGAACCTTAGGGAGAGCCCTTGTGAATTTTGTATCTTTCAGAGTTTGAAAGTCTCCTGACCTTCTAGAGCCTTCTAAGCTTCATGAACTTTCCATGTCTTATGGATCTTCTCCCTGCATCCAGGAGAAAATGTTTCAGTTAGGAGGAAGTAACTCCACAACAACATGCCTGATGTGCCTGCGCCATGTCTGCTTTCTACAGTACAGTACTGCTTTGTTCTTTTCAGATGGCAGAGGCTGTGAAGAGTCCCTTGTATAGAAGTGCATCTTTAGAAATTGAATCGTTAAGAAATACATACATTTTGAAGAGTCATAAGGCTTTTGGTTTTAAGAGATACAAAGTGGCAATATTTAGAGAGTAGATAAAAATTTAGGATCAGACAGATGGTTTAAGGATTTGTTTTGCTTCTTAGAAATAGGTAATGTGATCTTAGGAAAGGTCCCTGTTGTTAATGAGGTGTGAGGGAGGCTTATAATGCTGCTGTTGCATTCTTGTGATGATTACAAGGATACAAAGCATGATTTCTCAACTTCATCAGTGCTGACATTTGCAAGCTTACTACCTAGTGTGAGGACCTGTTCTGTGTTTGACTAATAATAATAATAATAATAATAATAATAATAATAATAATAATGCCTCCCTAAACTCTAACCGCATCTATTCCTTCAAGGTGTGAGAAACGAGGTTCAATGTTATACACAGTTAACACGCTAGAGGCCCTGGGTTCAATTTACACACACACAAAAGGCAGGAAAGTGGGGAGGTGAGGTGGAAAGATGGCTTGGGTGGCTAATATGCTTGCTATGCAAGCATGGAAACCTGATTTCATTTCCTTAACACTCAGTGACTCTCGTCCACAAGCCCATTGCTAGAGAATACATAGACAGATCCCAGGTTCTTAATGGCCAGTGGCTCTAGCCACAATAACAAGCTCTATACACACAGAGAGACTCTGCCTCAAAAAACAAGGTGAAGAGCAATAGAGGAAGATATGTGAAACCAACCTCTTATCTTCACATGTTCAAGTTCAGAATACTACACACACACACAACACACACACACACACACACACACACACACACACACACACACACACACCAAACATTGTTCTGGACACTGCCAGATCCTTTTTTTTTTTCATTTAAACACTGCCTGGCCCCTGGCCCGTTATCTGTAGCTTCTTATTGGTTGATTCTCGTATCTTGCTTTAACCCATATTTAGTAATTTATATAGCACCACGAGGGGTGCCTTACCAGGAGAGATCTTAACCTGCGTCCATCTCGGAGAGAAGCATGGCAACTCACTATGGCGACTGCCTGAAGCATCTCCCCACTCCCTGAAGCGTCTCCCCACTGCCTGCTACCCAGCATTCTGTTCTGTCTACTCCGCCTCCCTAATTTTCTGTTCTCTTAAAGGGCCAAGGCAGTATCTTTATTAATAATGGAAGTAACACATAGACACTCCTCCATCATTTCCCCTTTTTCTGTTTAAACAAAAAAAGGCTTTAACTTTAACATAGTAAAATTACATGTAACAAAAGAGTTATCAAGCAAGAATTACAGTTATAATATTTAAATCTATTTGATCTTTTATCATAACTAAGGAAAACTATAACTATTAAACCATTCAACTCCATCAAAGACTCCAGAAGGATATAATACTACCTAAGTAAACAAGTCATATGCAACTTTCAAACCCTAGAAATGACAGAGACATCTCGCTGCCTGGACAGTCACCCAAAGTTCCTCTGTACCGTTGGGGCATCCATCTTCGGCCTTCAGGCCCATAGTGTCCAGCAGACATTTCCATGAAGCAGGAAATTCCAAAGACAGTTCAGTCACTTTCTGCTGTGTCCTGCAGAATGTCTCGCAGACTCTTTCACGAATCAGGAACCCCAAAAGACCATCTCACCTTTAGGCAAGTTCAGCAGTCCTCTTTCTGCGGGTTCTTTGTGTCCAGTTTATGCAACAGTCCAGGCAAGAGCAGTTTCTTGCCCAAATGGCTATCAAACTCCATAGGAGCCTCTTCGATGCCCATCCTCCTCTTGAAGTAGATTGGTGCTGCCAGGAGCAGACGTGTCTCATTGTCATGAAAAACCCTAAGTAATTAAAAATCTTAAATACCATGTTCTGTAGTCTTTGAAAGATATGAAGAATGCCTATTTAACTAAAATATATCTATATATATCTAGAAAATCTAACTAACATAACTATAAGCTTTACTATTATCGATGATTATCCAGTAACAACCTATATTTCCTAATTATACATTACATTCTTAAATGAACTACACAATCACAATACCTTAATCAAGAGCAGAAATATATATATAAAAATAAAACAAAATTGACCTTAAAATCTATATCAATGCAAATTATTCATATCTATATCATCTCCCCCTTTAAATGTAAAAGAACATTTATAAACAATATTTGGGAAAATGGGCGCAGTTTTTTCTCTCCAAACTGCTTCCTGCTGAATGGGGGCGCTGTAATTTAGGTCTTTCATGGTATAACCTGTGTGCCAGGGTCATCTCAGTCAGCAGTTGAGCGAAGTAATTTTCTGAAGGTGTTCACAGCAACCTATCATAACATATTGGGATAGAAGCAATCCACAAGGTGTCATCCTCTGTGAAAACAAAAGAAGAAACTCTTTTCCAAAGCATCATGTTCTTAGATCCAAATTCTGAAGTCATACCATTAAGATGTCCATTCTGGTCTAGCCTGGCAGCCCATATAATGAAATCTCTCTCTGTATTTAGCTCCTTTACAGTCAAAAATTTTAAAGAAAACACAATAAAATACATAATTCAGACTCTCTGTGAATGTTCCATTTTTACGTGGCTTATTTTTACTCTATCCCTTTACTTTATTCTGTCTCTTTAAAGACTTTACCCTTTTTTAAGGCATTAACTTTATTCTCTATATTTTTTCTTCTCTCTCTAAAGCCTATGTATATTCATCCAACATTGTGACTGCCAGATCCTTTTAAGTTGGAGAGATTTGATCATGTTGAGAACCAGTTAATATGACATGACAGGTGTGGGAACCTCAAAGCAGTAGGTACCCATTACGTATTAGCTATTATGTGTATAATAACTAGGAACTTCTTTACTGATGCTGAATATTAAGACTTATGTTTAATTTTCATTATAATTTAATTTTGAATTTTAGGAATATCCTCTCAGACTTTTTTCCGAGTTTGTTATTCTGAGAAAAAATACCAGGAAGTAACATTTTCCTGCCTGTCCACTAGATTTGGGTGTCCAGTCTTAAAACATACACTAACTGAACTCACCATTTAGAGTCTCAAAATTAGTTCTTAGCAGGGCACGGTGGTTTGTACCTATAATCTCAGAATTCATGATTTTCAGTCAGGAAGGTTGCCATGAATTTGGGACCAGCTTGGACTACATAGTGAAGCTCAACTTCACCTCCACCCACCAAAGTTCAGAGTATTCCCATTCCTTCAAGGTTCCCTAGATCCGCATCTGTTTAGTTGTCCAAACCAAAATACCTCCCACTTCAACTAACTAGCAAGAACTGTTCATTCCCCCCTCCCCTACACATTTACAAGGTCTGCCCAAGTCCTCTGTCTCTTTGGGCACCACTGTCATACTCCTAAACTATTACAAAGGCCTCAGAACTCATCAATCTGACCCTTGCTTTGATCCTGTCCACATGCAGGCAGTGAGAGTTTTCCAAAGCCCAGATCTAATGATATCCTTCACCTACTTAAAAGTCTCTGTGGCTTCCCAATGTTGCTTTTGCTTGAATTCAAGTGCTTGATACAGCTCTGTTGAGTTCTTAGTTAAGCTCTACTAACATTTTTACAAAAGCTCTACCGAGTGTTTCAGTAAAATGGCTGCTTGTGTCAATCCCTCTTCTGTGATGCTTTCTGAGCATAAGGTTGTAGGGGTTGTGCTTTAGATATAACTACTGGGGGTGTTCTTTGTATTTTCACTTTAACTGGTGTCACTTTCTGTAAAATTGTCTCTGTGGGGAAAGAAATTTGATTGACGAGGCATGTGAGCTACAACTATCTGTAAATATTAAAAAAAAATATCTGGGATGCAGTTAGAATTCATACTGGTTTAGGAAAGTGGGAGTACTAGATCCTTTTCTAGGGTCCATGACATCAACAGCCATGAATTATAGCAACAAAATATTTAAAATGACATTTGAATTCACTATTCTTTTACCAAAATTCCACATCTTTTCTTTTTATATACTTTGTTGTTTAAAAATTAATATTTTCTTGCTGGTATCCTAGTAATCTATACATTCAGCTCCATGAGGTCAGAGACTCCCACTTGCTCATCCTTATAATCCAGTACCTTCCACACCCATGCTAGACACTTGGCAGTGATTTCTGAATTGACGAGGCAGCATCTGCCTTATCCACCCCTTCGACTTCATCCCCACTTGTGGTCTGTACAACTTTATTAGTCAGGCAGGCATCTGTCTTTGAACAAAATCCAGTTAGACACACCCAGTTCTGGTGAGACTCTCCCAGTTTCAACAGAAACAGCGTCTGGGTGTCTGCCTAACTTCCTAAAGCCACCAGAACTTTCTCTGTTCAACATACACAGTCTTGCTTGTCATTTGTTTCAAAGCATGTATCGTTCACATCACATCATGTAAAAATTTTCAGCTCAGGATTTCTTTTCACTGCTTTTGGTGCCAAAAATATTCTTACTATATTCTGATCAAATCCACCCCCTTCCAATTCACATCCAGATGAAGTCTTACTTTATCCATGATGTCATCTTTACTTGACCCTAAGTTTATCTCTTCTATATCTGAGTTCTTTTGCCAGGGATAATGTAATATATTATGGCATGTCAAATTCGTCCAAGCATATGTCTTCCTTGCCTTAGCAATGTCATTGGCTCTGTTGATTGAGGATTATTTTTTAATGCTCTTTAGTATAGGGCTGCTCATTATTAGATTGTGAAATCAACAGAGTTGCTTTATTCCTTATAAGTAGCTTCTTTCAGATGAGAAAAGGATCCCCATAGTGTAGGAAAACTCTATCAATGTTGGCAAATAAGCTAAAAATTGGCCAATATTATTGAAAATGAGAAATTTTAGAAATCAAGTCTTTACAATAATTAAAACAGTTTGGCTACAATTAATCTAGTTAGATGTTTTGCTACTGGGTAAAGAAGCTGAAAGAAAATCACTTAAAGAGGTTGATTTTGTCATTAGTTAAGAAACTGTATAACACTGGAATAAATCAAATTAATTATTATAATTATTTTGCCTTCTGTTTCAGACAGAATCATATATCCCAGGCTAGTCTTGATCTTTTCATGTTGCCAGGGATGAACTTGCATTTCTGGTTTTTCTTCTATATCCCTGGGATTAGAGACATACACCACAACATTTGGTTTATATAGTGTTAAGACTCAAACCCAGAGCTTCATGGATTCTAAGCAAGCAACATTACCAACTGATCTATAACCTCAGGCTCTATCATAGTATCTTTTTTTTTAGTTGGTGAGAGGTAAAACCTATACTCCTGGAGATTAAATCATTCTGGGACCAAAATCAATTCAAATAATATTTGGTCTCATATACTGTACATTAAATCCATCATTGGTTTAAAGAATTATCCAGTAACTAGGTGTGGTTTGACCCAGAGAAGTGTGCTTAAGTTCTGCATATTACACAATGAGGAGTTGAAAGGAAAAGTTGAACAGAGGGCATAGTGTACTTTGGGCCTATTATGAATTATATACTGTATTTTCAAGTTGTGCAAGGACAGAAACAATCATTAAACACTTTTTATGTTCTAAAAACATCAGTTTCTTCTAAAGTATTTTGACAATTTTCTGATACAATGAAACTCATTTAGATTTTCCAGCCATTGTTTAAGCTCACTATAATAAACCATACTATTAGCCATGGTAGAAGGCAGATGAGACACAACATTATAAGAAGGTCTATTTTACTTCTGAAACAATTCATGTCTATATTTTATGTTAATGAACAGCTGTGTTGATTCTTTGTTCTTGGTTCTTGTCTTTTTCAGTTACCTGATCCCCTAAGTTTCTATGATCTTCTGCTAAGTTTCTATGATCAGAGCTGTCCTGAAAGCCTTTGACCCTGATTAGTCACTAGCCAAACTAATGAATCATTCTAGTCATTATATAATTACAGTCCAGCAATAGCTGGTTATACAAATATCTGACTAGAAACATCCATGTGACTTTAAAAAAAATCTCTATTTGAAAAAATAGGATCCTTAGAAAGAATGCCCACATAGAAATTTGAGCACACATGTTTATAACAACATCATTCATAGCAATAAAAAAGTCCAGGCATAGGGAGATTAATCAGCAAGTATAATTATTTTTTGTGTAAGCTTGGGGACCTAAGTTCGAATGCCCAGGCCCCATGTTTAAAAGTTGAGCATAGCCATGGCTGTAGCTCCCTTGCTGGGATGTAAAGACATGAGAATAGATCACTAGGATTTGGTGCTTTTCATCCTAAATCTAATTTTAGTAAAAGAAGCTGATTCAAGAGATAAAGTAGAAAGGGACATCAGAGCGGGACACCCAAAGTCCTTTTTCGGTTCCCTGGTAAGTGCCAGCACATGAACATTCACACATGCACATACAAATATTCATACAGCTCTCTCTCTCTCTCTCTCTCTCTCTCTCTCTCTCTCTCTCACACACACACACACACACACACACACATAAAATAAGAAAAAGGAAAGAGTATTAACAACACAAATGTCCATCAAATGATGAATACATAACTATAATAAGGTATATCATACGATGGAATATAATTTCTTACAAAAGGGAATGAAGTATTGATGATCCTGCAACATGAATGATGCTTGAAAGAACTGTGAAGTGAAAAATGTCCCCAAAAGCCACATACTGTATAATCTGTGTGAGGTTAAACATCAAGAATAGGTAAGTTGAAGAAAGCAGAATAATGTTCTTTAGGGCATATGTATGCATCTGTGTGTGTATGTGTGTGAGTTTGTGTTTGTATGTGTCTATCTGAATGTGTATTTTTATGTGTGTGTGCTTGTGTGTGTCTATGTGAATGTGTGTAAGTGTATATGTGTGTATGTGTGCACATGTGTGTGTCTATGTGTATATGTATGTGTTCGTGCGTGTGTGCATCTGCAGTTGAAAAGTTGCAAAAGGGATGAATACTTTTTCAGAAATATTGATGAAAATAGACATAGTCAGATTATGATAAAATTTGTGTAACACTGCAAATACACTAAAACTTGGGGATTATTTATTTACTTACCCTTTGCAGTAGCAGAGATGGAAACTCTAATCTTGTGGAGGCTAGACAAGTGCTCTGCCACTGAGCAACAACTCCAGAACCAAATTACATCACTTAAATGGGTGAATTTGAATAGCATGTAAATTATATTGTAATAAATAAACATTTGAGAAAACACCTTTTGTAGAAAGACTGGGTTCCCAACTTAAAACACTATTTCTGCATCAGAATCTTAAAGGGCGGGGACCAGGAATCTCCATTCCAGCAAATCCCTGGGTGCTTATTACCCATGACTAAAGTTTAAGAATCGCTGAATTAAAGGATACAGAGTCTGCACTGTCTCCATGAGGTCTAACTGCAAGTGTCTCCGCTTAGGGAGAAGTAGTAATCATTCTAAAATGAATAATATTCCAGCTCAATGTTGCTGTAGCTTGAGTATTTAAGTGAACTACTCTTTGTATATCTACTCTCTTTTTCAGAACAAGCTTCTTTTCTTCTTCAGAGACAAATGCTAAAAATTTGAACCAACTAGTACTCTGTTCCATAAAAATTTATCAGGGAATTGTTGTTACTCTCCCTTCTGAAGGCATTAACAGAAAACAAGGTCAGGATTTTCTTCTGTTCAAACTTAAGGAAGGAAAGTTCTAGCATCTTATAGTAAGTATGGAATATGAGTGAGGCTAGAATTTAGGATTGTCTTGCTAGTCTAACTCTTTGAGCCATTGAGGTTCAAAATTGTGGAACATGTTCTAAGGTTCATTTCTGAAAAGACAAGGAATTGTAAATGCATAGTGCTCACTCTATAAACAAAAGTTCTTTATTGTACATAATCTTATCAATGACAACTCTCCATTTCTGTATACAAATAGCACCAGAATGAAAGGCAAATTCTCTACAATATTCAAAGTAGTAGGTCAAAGCGTAGTCCTAAGAATAGTTAGATTTATGATTTGAGTGTCACTATGTTACTTAATTTTTATTCAAAGCATTTTAAAATAATCTTGGTAATTTATAATAAAAATATCATCAATTAAATGTTTGACTACCATGCATGAAGTTCTGTGTTTGATCACAAACACTAGATAAACCAAGCAAAGACACAAGGCTGTAGTCTCAGTACTAGGTGGCGAAGGCAGGGCCATTATCCCCAAAGCCATCTTTAGTTGCATAAAAGTGAAAAATAGAATTTAATTACCTGAAAGTCAGTGTTACCATGTGGATGATTAGAACCAGCTAATGTTCTTATAGTCAATAAATGGTAATGCCAAATATTCCTTGACTCTTGTGATGCCAGGATTTGCCCTTGGCATTGTGATATTGGATGACTCTTGTGATACTGATAAACTATTTAGTAGGTTGAACATACACCTTAGGCCATGTCTTGTCATTCTAGTCTGTATATGTCTTGTATATTCATGAGTTTAAATTTGAAATCTTGGTACATACCTTTATGTTTATTTACTGATGCCAGATAAAATAAAGAAAATGCTTGAAAATGTAAAAGTCTAATAATGTTTATATTTAAGGAATTTAGGAATATCTTCTGAAATTAGATTGGTTAATCATTTCATGTTACTGAGGATATTATTGGGATAAACATAAATAGATCACACTATGCTTTGTTTTATGAATGTAATTTTGGTAGGTGCAGTAACCAAAGACTATTCTTATTGTAAATCCAGAGGCAGCACTACCTTTTACTTCCAATGTCACAGAAAATTCTGAAATCTAATATTGTATTTAAGTGAATTTATAATTGCACTTAAGAGCATAATAAAACACAGTCTACTCTAAACTTCATTTCAGTTCTTCCTTGCAAGTAGTGAAAGAGGACAATTATAAGAAAAAAAATCATAAATATACTGAGAGGCTCACAGTAAAGCACCTGGAAATGAGATCAAGGAAAAAAGACATATAGGGAAATCATACATTTGAGGATACCACAGTGCAGTTTGATATTGCTCTTAATGAAAAGAGCTTGATGTGAGATTTTTCTCTGCATGTTGTAAATATGTTTTATTATCATTGATTAATAAAGAAGCTGTTTTGGCCTATGGCAGGGCAGAATACAGCTAGGTGGGAAAACTAAACTGAATGCAGGAAGAAAAAAGGAGGAGTAAGGCAGACACCATGTAGCCACCCAAGAATCAAGATGCGTGATTACAAACTACAAACCTTGTGGTAAAATATAAAATAATAGAAATGGGTTAATTTAAGATGCAAGAATTAGTTAATAAAAAGTCTAAGCCAATAGGCCAATGAGTATATGATAAATATTAAGCCACAGAGTGGTTATTTTTTAAGTAGCGTCGGGAGCAGGCAGGTGGAGAAAACCTGATCCAAGGGAACCAGTGGGATGAAAAATATTTATAGCTACAAAAGCTAGTGGAAATTGTCTGTTTAACAGTCCACAGGGAAACATTTAACTAAAGAAAATATGTCACTTGAAAATGTTTCCCAATTTGAAGCACAAAGTAAATCTTGCAGTGCTGTCTTAATTACCTTTTATTGCTGTGGCAAAACACCATGAGCCAGGCAAATTATTTTAAGAGTGTTTAGATGGGCTTATGCTTTCAGAGCTTTAGATTCCATGAGGGTAGGACAAAGTCATGACCGTAGGAGCAGCTGAGAGCTTACATATTGATCCAAACATATGAGGCAAAAACAGTACACTGGGAATGGCACACTTCTAATATTTCTCAAACAGCTCCACCAATGGGAGACCAAGTATTTAAACATAAAAGACTATAAGGACCATTCTCATTCCAACTGCCATATTTTAGTCCATGGTCCTTATAGGCTTACGTACATATCATAATGCAAAATGCATTTGGTCTAACTTTAAATGTTTTTTACATTCTTAACACTGTTTAATAGTCTAAAGTCAAAAAACTCTTCTGACACTCAAAGAAATCTCTACCTGTAAAACTCTGTAAAATAAAAAATCAAATTATGTACTTCCAACACACAATGGTGCAGAATGTACATTACCTTTCTAAATAGGAGGAATTGGGGTGTAGTGAAAAATTGTTGGACAAAGGCAGCACCAAAACCCAGCAGGGCAAATTCCGAATTCTCTATCTCCATGTCCGACGTCAAATGTCAAAGGGCTTAGGTAGCGCTTTCCTTCCAGATTTACTATCTACAGCACATTTCTGTCTTTGGCTGGTTCTACTCCAAGTGTGCAGCTCTCATTGGCAGATATCCCATGACCAGATATCCATGCAGCACCTGCAACATCTTCAAGTCTCCAAAACTGTGCAGGTTTCATTTTCACAGCTTTAAACAATGGCCTCTCAGGGCCTCCATGCAGGCAACTCCTGTCATATTTATAGCCTGAATGGATCTTTCTGACAGTAAGAAAGATTCTACAACCCATTTACTCCTGCATCCTTCATGTCTCTAATGCCAGAACCACATGACCAATGCTGCCAAGTTTTGCTGTCTGCTTGGAATGGAGGTTGACCCCCTTGAATCATGTTCACTACAGTATTCATTTATTGTTGCCTTTTAGGAACAGAAAATTCCTTAAGCCTTCCCTTTGACAAGTTGGAGGCTTAGCTGGTTGGAGTCTTGCCCTTAGAGCAGTGACTCTCAACCTTCCTAATGTCGCAACCCTTTAATAAAATTTCTCATGATGTTGTGGCTGAGAGTTGGGATATTAAAGATCCAGACATTAAAACACTCACAGAATCTATGAGATAACTAACAGAAATGGGAAACTGGAATGGCAGGTCATGGAACATGTTACCAAAACTAATTCTGCTTGTATACAGTCTGAAACTGTTGGATTTCATTTATTTTTTTTCCTGTTTCCTTTTTGGGGGCAGACATATTTTCTCTCACTTTGTCTTATTTGCTTTTTAATCATAGGTCAAATTAAATAAATACATAATGAGTCATTAATCATACAGCTTATTATATTTAATTTAATTTTTATTTTCAAGGAATCTTTTAAAGATTGTAGAGCTGCTTATTTTTAACAGATGCAATCAGTAAACACATCAATTCCCCCTTGTGGACATTTGGAATGATCTTATTTGTAATGTGGTTGCAAGATTACTTCCAGTTGTAATGGTCTATAATCTATTGGCTATTGTGATTAATGTGTACTGGGCCACAGTGGAGTTTTGGACTCTAACAGAGGGAAGAAGGGGAAACAGGTTGGAGTGAATCATGGAAAAGAATTGACTAAAATTGTGTAGACTAACTTAGCTGTTTGGTATATCAAATCAGAATAGAAAAGATGTTCTTAAAAATTGCCTTGATTGAATGTGTGATCAGCTTCTGGGATCCTGGGAGTGAGTAGGAAAAGCAACAGAACTAAATCTTTCAGCACATGATCTTGTCTTGAATGGTCCATTTGTATTATAGTAAAGAGACAGATTAACTAGGGAAGTAGACAAAGCAAGGCCCCAGATTCCAGAGGCAGTCTGAAGAGAAAGAGTGTCTTAGAAGATCAAGGTCTTAGAGGATGGGACAGGAACTCAGAGTAAGATCTAGCCTCAGGGTGTGAATTACAACCCTAATCAAAAAGGAAAAGGACAATAGCAAAGCAAAGTCCAACAGTTAGAGAAGAAGTAGTTTATTTAGCACAAAGCAGACATAGAAAACTTCAGGAAGTAATCCCTTGGCGTCAGGAGGAAATGAAAACTATTATCTTAATTTTGCACAGTTTAGCTGACTAGATGTATTGTCAAAGTTCATGCACAAAACTACCACATTTGTTGACTGCAGTCTTCTCTCTGTTGGGGTGTTTACTTCTAGCAGAGTTACTACCCTGGAAAGTATTAAATGTGATCAAACTCTGAATACAGTGCTAAGATATTAATGGATAGCAACAGATTTATACACTAAACCAGGGTTGGCTAACATCTGCCATGGGACAGAGTATTTACTACCTAGATTTATAAGGGAATTGGATCTCCTGCCCCCACATCTTCCTAATGTTCCTTTCAGAACCACTAACTAGTTCACAGAAAACAGCACAAAATAAATCAAGAATAAGGCTCATATCAACAATATCACCTTCCAACACTGACACTGGTTTCATCGAGATCAGTGGTACAACAATATTTTTATGGTGGCCGAGGATGTAGCTCACCGGATAGATACTTCCCTTCCATGCAGAAAAGCCTACAGCACAACCCCTAGCACCACAAAAAGCAAAATGTTGCTACACAAGCCTTTAATCCTATCAGTTGGAATGGGACATAGATATGGAAAGAAATCTTTTACACACTGAGTATAAGGTCATCTTGGATTTAAAGTCATGTTAAGATCATGTCTTGAAAAACAAATCATGTCTGTGGATTCTAGTTCATCACTGAACCCCATGAGTTCCTAATAGAGACATTTTTGTTTGTTTATTTATTTGTAGTGGTGAAAATAAACTCATAGCTTTATGCATGTTAAGAATGCTCTCTACAACTCTTGAACACTCACAGTCATATGATGTAGATTTGTATTTAGAAATTTACCAGAGGACCTGGCAGCAGTTTCCCCACACCCACAGCCATCACCCCCATCTCTGACCACCTGAGTCTTGGCCCTGGCTGCCCTTAGAGAGGTATATGTCTGGGTCAATGGCTGGGGGGGTACATCTCTCTGGACCCTAGCCCCCAGAGGCACATCCTGTGCCCTATCCCCACCCAGCTAGGCACCAGGGACATGGGAGCAGTCTTCTGCCACCCGCAGCCATGCCCCACCACATCTCTGGTCACTGGAGCCTTGGCCCTGGATGGCCCTACAGAGGTGAGTGTCTGAGTTCCTAGCTTAACAGCCCTGCTCTCCTGCTCTCCATGCCCTTGCCCATGGAAGAATATCCTGTTACCCACCTCCAACCACCAAACTCTAGAGACCCCAGAGCACCCTCGATGCCTTCAGTCATCCCCCACTGCACCTCTCACCACTGGAGCTATGGCCCTGACTACACCAGGAGAGGAGCCAGGAGAGCCTCATCAGCATCTACCAGAAGCATGGCCCCTACCTTTTCCAAGAGGAAGAGTGACCACCTAAGCCACAGGCCCCACCTGTACCAATTGGAGGAAGAGAGAGCACCTAAGGCACATGCCCCACCTGCACCTCTTGGAGAAATAGATGGGTGGGTTCCAAAGCAAGAATATATTCAACAACCTAAAGATCAATATGGAAACACCTGAACCTAGTGGTCCTATAAAAGAAAGACCTAAAAATCCTAACCCAGAAGAAGCAGAAGAAAATGACCTTAAATACAGCATTCTGAATATGATAGAAACTCGAAGAGGAAATGAAAAATTCCCTTAAAGAAATGGAGGAAAAGACAAACGAAAAATTAGAAGAAATCAATGAATCTCTTAAAGAAAGCAAGGAAAACCAAGAAAAACACCAAACAGGTGAAATGAGCATTTTAAACAGTTCAAGACTTGAAAACTGTCGTCAATAAAAAGAACTGAGGGAATCTGGGAAATGGAAAATCTGTGTAAATGAACAGGAACTACAAGCATAACCAACAGATTGCAAGAGATGGAAGAGAAAATAGTAGTTGAAGATATGATAGAGGAAACAGATTTGCCTAAAGTAATTGTGGAGGGGGTGCTTACACTGTAGGCAGACTGAGGACTACCTTAAATGTCGTCATAGACCCTTCATCCAGCAACTGATGAAAGCAGATGCAGAAATCCAAAGATGAACACTGGACTGAGATCCCAAAGCCCAGTGGAAGGAAAGGAGGAATTGTAGATGGAGCGGCAGGCTGTATCCCACCACCGGGCTAGCTTTACCCAAAATAATTACATGGAAACTGTATTCATTTAAACACTGCCTGGCCCATTAGTTTCAGCCTCTTATTAGTTAACTCTCATCTTGCTGTAACCCATATTTAGTAATGTGTGTAGCACCACAAGGTGGTCGCTTACCAGGAGAGATCTTAACCTGCGTCTGTCTTGGAGAGGAGAAGCATGGCAACTGACTATGGCGACTGCCTGAAGCATCTGCCTCACTGCCTTCTACCCAGCATTCTGTTCTGTTTACTCCTCCTACCTAATTTTCTGTCCTATTAAAGGGCCAAGGCAGTTTCTTTATTAACCAATGAAATTAACACATAGACACTCCTCCATCAAGGAATGATAATATGGAAAAAAGGGTCAAGACTGTGATGGGGATACCCAATGAGATTTTTTTTTACCTGAGCTAATGGGAGTTCATCGTCTCTAACCTGAATTGGGGGAGCCAACATGAGACCAAAGTAGGCCATCTAAATGTGGGTGACAGTTGTATGGCTGGGGCAGTCTGTGGGACACTGACAAAGAGACCAGGATTTATCCCTACAGCTTGTACAGGCTTATTGGAATCCAATCTTTTTGGAGGGATACATTGCTCAGCCTAGATATAGTGGGGAGGACCTTTATCCTGTCTTAAAGCAATGTGCTAGAATTTGTTGACAAGCCATGGGAAGACTTACTACCCTCTCTGAGGAGTGGATGGGGGTGGGACAGGGGAGAAGGTGAAGGGGGTAGAAGGCCGTTAGGGAGGGAAAACTCGGATTGGTATGTAAAATGAAAAAAGATTTTTTTCTTAAAAATAAACAAATGTCTCTCCCCTTCCCCTCACTCCATCCCCACTCCCATGCTCCCAAATTTTGCCTGGCGATCTGGTCTGCTTCCAATTTCCAGGAGGATGTATATATGTTCTTCCAACTTCCAGGAGGATCTATATATGTTTTTCTTTGGGTTCACCTTATTACTTAGCTTCTCTAGGATCATGAACTATAGGCTAAATGTCCTTTGTTTATTGCTAAAATCCACCAATGAGTAAGTACATATCATATTCATATTTTTGGGTCGGGTTATCTCACTCAGGATAAGGTTTTCTATTTCCATCCATTTGCATGCAAAATTCAAGATGTCATTGTTTTTTACTGCTGAGTAGTACTCTAATGTGTAGATGTGCCACCCTTTCTTTATCCATTCTTCCATTGAGAGGCATTTAGGTTGTTTCCAGGTTCTGGCTATTACAAATAATGTTGCTATGAACATAGTCGAACAAATGCTTTTGTAGTATGATTGGGCATCTCTGGGGTATATTCCCAAGAGTGATATTGCTGGATCCTGATGTAGGTTGACTCCCAATTTTCTGAGAAACCACCACACTGATTTCCAAAGTGGTTGCACAAGTTTGCATTCCCACCAGCAATGGATGAGTGTTCCCCTTACTCCACAGAAGGGGAGTATTAGAGAGAGCTTGGGATAGTGGGGTGGTTGAGATGAAAGAAGGATCCATATGGGAGCAGGGAAAGAGATATCTTAATTGAGGGAGCCATTTTGGGGTTGGCAAGAGGCTTGGCTCTGGAGGGATTCCCAGGAGTCCACGGGGAAGACCCCAGCTAGGACCCTGGACAGTGGAGGAGAGGGTGCCTGAACTGGCCTTTTTTAGTAGTCAGATTGATGATTATCTTGATTATCACCGTAGAACCTTCGTCTGGCAATGGATGGAGATACAGTCAGAGACCCACATTGGAGCACTGGACTGAGCTCCCAAGGTCCAGTCGAAGAGCTGAAGGAGGGAGAATACAAGCAAGGTAGTCAGGACCAGGAGGGGTTGGTACACCCACTGAAACAGTGTCCCTATTCTAATGGGAGCTCGCCAAATCCAGCTGGACTGGGAATGAATGAGCATGAGATCAACCTGGACCCTCTGAATGTGGCTAATAATTGGGGAAAACTGAGAAGCCAATGATAATGGCACTGGGATTTGTCTCTACTTTATGTACTGGCTTTTTGGGATCCTAGTTTGTTTGGATGCACACCTTCCTAAGCTTGGATGGAGAGGGGAGGGCCTTGAACTTCCCACAGGGCAGGGTACCTTGCTCTCTCTCAGGACCAGAGGGGGAGGCTAGCAGGGTATGTGGGGGAGTGGGAGGAAAGTGGGAGGAAAGTGGGAGGAGGGGAGGAAGTGGAAAATTTGATTGGTATTATTTATAAAGTAATAAAAATAAATGAATGAATTAAAAATATTGAAGCATGAATACAGGAGTTAATCAAATATTGTATTCCTATTTGAATTTTTTTGAGACAGATCTTTTCTTTTTTCTATTAAATTATATAATTTTACGCTGGAATCCCTGATCTTGTGCCCTGGAGTTACATCTGGACTGGCTTGTCTTTGTTTCACATGTCCCTGCCTCTCCCGAGCCTTCCCTAGTGTTTTCAGGTGTCCTGCTCCTGTACTAAGGCCATCCACCCAAAGGGGTCAGACTCTGGCCTCCAGGCAGGTCTGAGGATTCCTGCGGAGGGGTGCGGGCTCCTTCAGATTGTGCTGTCAGGTTCGCTGTGTGATATTCCATCCCGCCCTGCCCCCACCTTGGCCCTTTTGTCTGGGCGGCATCCTTGGGCTGCCTGGAAACCCTGATCCTGTGCCCTGCAATTTCATCTGGACTGGTGAGTGAGTGCGAACCCTGGGGCAACCTGCCCTGGGAGAGAGCACAGACCCCCTCCTCCCAGCTCCCTCTGTAGGCTTGTCTTTGTTTCTCATGAACCTGCCTCTCCCAAGCCTTCCCTAGTGTTTTCATGTGTCCTGCTCCTGTACTAAGGCTATCCACCAAAAGGGGTCAGACCTCCAGGCAGGTCTGAGGATTCCTGCAAGGGAGTGCGGGCTTCTTCAGATTGTGACGCAAGGAATAGATCCTCTTCTGGCACTGGGGAGATCCAACCAGATTCAGTCACAGCAAAGATTGGTCTAGGACACCAAGCTCCTCCCGGCTCCATTTGAAGGAAGAGATGGGCAGGCGCCAATGCAGGAGCTCCTCCAACAACATGAAAGGCAACATGACATCACCACAATCCAGACATCCCAAAACAACAAGAATTGAACACTCTACCCCAGAAGATATAGAAGAAACCGACCTTAAAGAGTACTTTATGAAAATAATAGAGGACCTTAAACAGGAGGTAAAAAACTGCCATAAAGAAATGGAGATGACAAGCAAAAAAGTAGACGAAATAAATAAATCTCTCAAAGATACCCAAGAAAAACAAGAAAAACAAGAAAAAGCAATCAAACAGGTAAGGGAAACAGTACAAGACCTGATAAATGAAATGGAGGTAATGAAGAAAACACAATCTGAGGGAAGACTGGAAATGGAAACTCTGAGTAAACGAACAGAAACTTCAGAGACAAGTATTTCCAACCGAATGCAAGTGATGGAAGAAAGAATCTCGGACTCTGAAGATATTATAGAGGAAATAAATTCACAGATTAAAGAACTAAACAAATCTAACAAATTCTTAACACAAAACATCCAGGAAATCTGGGACACCATGAAAAAACCAAACCTAAGAATAATTGGGGTAGAAGAAGGAAAAGACTTACAACTCAAAGGCCCAGAAAACATATTCAATAAAATTATAGAAGAAAACTTCCCCAACCTAAAGAAGGATGTTCCTATGAAGGTACAAGAAGCCTACAGAACACCAAATAGACTGGATCAAAAGAAAGCATCCCCATGCCATATAATAATCAAAACACAAAACATACAGAATAAAGAACAGATATTAAGAGCTGCAAAGGAAAAAGGTTAAATAACATATAAAGGGAAACCTATCAGAATTACACCTGATTTCTCAATGGAAACCATGAAAGCCAGAAGAGCTTGGATAGATGTGCTACAGACACTAAGGGAACATGGATGCAAGCCTAGACAACTATACCCAGCAAAGCTTGCATTCACCATTGATGGAGAAAACAAGATATTCCAGGACAAAAACAGATTTAAACAATACGTAGCCACAAATCCAGCCTTGCAGAAAGTAATAGAAGGAAAATCACAAACCAAGGAGTCCAACAACGCCCACAAGAACTCAGGCATCTAGCAACCCTTCACCAGCACAACTAGAAGAAGGGAAACACACAAACTCTACTACAAAAAATGACCGGAGTTAACAACCACTGGTCATTAATATCACTTAATATCAATGGACTCAATTCACCTATAAAAAGGCACAGGCTAAGAGACTGGATACGAAAACAGGATCCAACATTCTGCTGTTTACAAGAAACACACCTCAACCACAAAGACAGACACCTACTCAGAGTAAAGGGTTGGGAAAAGGTTTATCAAGCAAATGAACCTAAGAAACAAGCCGGTGTGGCCAAACTAATTTCTAACAAAGTTGACTTCAAACTAAAATCAATCAGAATAGATGGAAAGGGACACTTTATACTCATAACAGGAAAAATCCTTCAGAATGAAGTCTCAATCCTGAATATCTATGCCCCTAATATAAAAGCTCCCACATATGTAAAAGAAACACTTCTAGAACTCAAGGGAGCCATCAAACCACACACACTAATAGTTGGAGACTTCAACACTCCTCTCTCACCAATGGACAGGTCAATCAGACAGAAACCTAACAGAGAATTGAAAGACTTAATGGAGGTAATGAACCCAATGGACTTAACAGACATCTATAGAACATTCCACCCAAACAGGAAAGAATATACCTTCTTCTCTGCGGCTCATGGAACCTTTTCGAAAATTGACCATATACTTGGTAACAAAGCAAACTTCCACAGTTACAAAAAATATTAGTAACCACCTGTGTCTTATCGGATCACCATGGATTAAAATTAGAAATCAACAACAATGCCACCCCCAGAAAGCCCACAAACTCATGGAAACTGAACAGTCAACTACTGAACCACACCTGGGTCAAGGAAGAAATAAAGAAAGAAATTAAAGTCTTTCTTGAATTTAATGAAAACAAAGACACAACATACTCAAACCTATGGGACACAATGAAAGCAGTGCTAAGAGGAAAGTTCATAGCACTAAGTGCCCACTTAAAGAAAACGGAGAAAGCACTCATTGGTGACTTAACAACACACCTGAAAGCTCTGGAAAAAAAAGAAGCAGACTCACCTAGGAGAAGTAGAAGACTGGAAATAATCAAACTGAGGGCAGAAATCAACAAAATAGAAACACAGAAAACAATCCAAAGAATCAATGAAACAAAAAGCTGTTTCTTGGAGAAAATCAACAAGACTGACAAACCCTTAGCCAAACTAATCAAACGGCAGAGGGAGAACACGCAAATTAATAAGATCAGAAATGAAAAGGGGGACAAAACCACAGACACAGAGGAAATTCAAAGAATCATTAGATCTTACTACAAAAGCCTGTATGCCACAAAATTGGAAAATGTAAAAGAAATGGACAGTTTTTTAGATAAATACCATATACCAAAGTTAAACCAGGACCAGATAAATGCTCTAAATAGTCCTGTTAGTCGCGAAGAATTCGAAACTGTTATCAGAAACCTCCCTACCAAAAAGAGCCCAGGACCAGATGCTTTCAATGCGGAATTCTACCAGAACTTCCAAGAAGACCTAATACCTATACTCTTTAAGGTATTTCATAATATAGAAACACAAGAGTCACTGCCAAATTCCTTCTATGAAGCTACAGTTACCCTGATACCTAAACCACAAAAAGACTCAACCAAGAAAGAGAATTACAGGCCAATCTCACTCATGAACATTGACGCAAAAATTCTCACTAAAATACTGGCAAACAGAATCCAAGAACACATTAGAAAAATTATCCACTACGATCAAGTAGGCTTCATGCCAGAGATGCAGGGCTGGTTCAACATACGAAAATCTATCAATGTAATCCATCAGATAAATAAACTTAAGGAAAAAAAAACCATATGGTCATCTCATTAGATGCTGAAAAAGCATTTGACAAAATTCAGCATCCTTTTATGATAAAGGTCTTGGAGAGATTAGGGATACAAGGGTCATTCCTAAATATAATAAGAGCTATTTACAGCAAGCCGACAGCTAACATCAAATTAAACGGAGAGAAACTCAAGTCTATCCCACTAAATTCAGTAACACGACAAGGCTGTCCACTCTCTCCTTATCTCTTCAATATAGTACTTGAAGTTCTAGCAATAGCAATAAGACAACATAAGGGAATCAAGGGGATTCGATTTGGAAAGGAAGAAGTTAAACTTTCGTTATTTGTAGATGATATGATAGTATACATAAGCGACCCCAAAAACTCCACCAAAGAACTCCTACAGCTGATAAACTCCTTCAGTAACGTGGCAGGCTATAAGATCAACTCCAAAAAATCAGTCGCCCTCCTTTACACAAAGGATAAGGAAGCAGAGAGGGAAATCAGAGAAGTATCACCTTTCACAATAGCCACAAATAGCATAAGATATCTGGGAGTAACTCTAACCAAGGAAGTGAAGGATTTATTTGACAAGAACTTTAAGTCTTTGAAGAAAGAAATTGAAGAGGATTCCAGAAAATGGAAGGATCTCCCCTGCTCATGGATTGGGAGGATCAACATAGTGAAAATGACAATTCTACCAAAAGCAATCTATAGATTCAATGCAATCCCCATAAAGATCCCACCAAAATTCTTCACAGATCTTTAGAGGACAATAATCAACTTTATATAGAAAAACAAGAAACTCAGGATAGCCAAAAAAGTCTTGTACAATAAAGGTACTTCTGGAGGCATTACCATCCCTGACTTCAAACTCTATTACAGAGCTACAGTATTGAAAACAGCTTGGTATTGGCATAAAAACAGAGAAGTTGACCAATGGAATCGTATAGAAGACCCGGATCTTAAACCACAAACCTACGAACACCTGATTTTTGATAAAGGAGCCAAAAGTACACAATGGAAGAAAGAGGGCATCTTCAACAAATGGTGCTGGCATAACTGGATGTCAACCTGTAGAAAAATGAAAGTAGATCCATATCTATCACCATGCACAAAACTCAAGTCCAAATGGATTAAAGACCTCAATATTAATCTGAACACACTGAGCTTGATAGAGGAGAAATTGGGAAGTACTCTACAACAAATGGGCACAGGAGACCGTTTCCTACGTATAACCCCAGCTGCACAGACATTAAGGGCAACATTTTATAAATGAGACCTCCTGAAGCTGAGCAGCTTCTGTAAAGCAAAGGACATTATCACTAAGACACAAAGGCAGCCTACAGACTGGGAAAAGATCTTCACCAACCCTGCATCTGACAAAGGTCTGATCTCTAAAATATATAAGGAACTCAAGAGACTAGACTTTAAAATGCTAATTAACCCAATTAAAAAATGGGGCACTGAACTGAACAGAGAATTTTCAACAGAAGAAGTTCAAATGGCCAAAAGACACTTAAGGTCATGCTCAACCTCCTTAGCTATCAGGGAAATGTAAATCAAAACAACTTTGAGATATCATCTTACACCTGTCAGATTGGCGAAAATCCAAACCACCAACAATAACCTTTGCTGGAGAGGTTGTAGGGTAAGGGGTACTCTCATCCATTGCTGGTAGGAATGCACACTTGTGCAACCACTTTGGAAAGCAGTGTGGTGGTTTCTCAGGAAATTCGGGATCAACCTACCCCAGGACCCAGCAATTCCACTATTGGGAATCTACCCAAGAGATGCCCAATCATACTACAAAAGAATTTGCTCAATTATGTTCATAGCAGCATTATTTGTAATACCCAGATCCTGGAAACAACCTAGATGCCCTTCAGTGGAAGAATGGATGAAGAAACTGTGGAATATATACATGGTAGAATACTACTCAGCGGTAAAAAAAACAATGACTTCTTGAATTTTGCATGCAAATGGATGGAAATAGAAAACACTATTCTGAGTGAGATAACCCAGACCCAAAAAGATGAACATGGGATGTACTCACTCATAATCGGTTTCTAGCCTTAATTAAAGGACATCGAGCCTATAATTTGGGATCCTTGAGAAGATAATAAGAAGGTGAACCCAAAATAAAAGGATATAGTAATCCTCCTGGATATTGGAAGTAGACATGATCGCCAGGCAAGAATTGGGAACTTGAGGGTGGGGCGAGACGCGGCCAAGGTAAGATGGGGAGAGAAAAGCATGAAGGGGAGAATGGGGGGAGCTCGGAGGAATGGGATGCTTGGGATACAGGAAGGGTGGATATGGGAGCAGGGAAGCATATATCTTAATTTTTGGGAGCCATCTGAGGGTTGTCAAGAGACTTGACCCTAGAGGGGTTCCCAGGTTTCTAGGGAGACACCCCCACTTAGTTCCTTGGGCAACTGAGGAGAGGGAGCCTGAAAAGGCCAGTTTCTATAGCCATACTGATGAATTTCTTGCATATCACCATAGACCCTCCACCTGGTGAGAGATGAAGAAAATGACTGAGCCCCACATTGGAGCACCGGACTGAGCTCCCAAGGTCCTGATGAAGAGCAGAAAGAGAGAGAACATGAGAAAGAAGGTCAGGACAGTGAGGGAACCTCCACCTGGCGATAGATGAAGAAAATGATTGAGCCCCACATTGGAGCACTGGACTGAGCTCCCAAGGTCCTGATGAGGAGCAGGAGAGAGAACATGAGAAAGAAAGTCAGGACCGTGAGGGGTGCGTTCACCCATGGAGACGGTGGGACAGAACTAATGGGAGATCACCAACTCCAGTTGGAATGGGACTGATGGAACCTGCGACCAAACCGGACTCTCTGAATGTGGCCGACAGTGGGGGCTGACTGAGAAGCAAAGGACAATGGCGCTGGGCTCTGATTCTTCTGCATGGACGGGCTCTCTGGGAGCCTTCTCAGCTTGGTCGATCACCTTCCTGGACCTGGGGGGAGTTGGAAGGACCTTGGTCTTAACATAGAGTAGGGAACCCTGATGGCTACTTGGCCTGGAGAGGGAGGGAGGGCGGTTATGGGTGGAGGGGAGCGGAGGGAAGTGGGAGGAGGAGGGGAGGAGATGGAAATTTTAAATATAAAAAAAAAACATGAAAAAAATTCAAACCAAAAAAAAATTTTTTTGTTGAGGTGCAGATGACACTAGAAGGTATAGTTTGGGGAAGCTGAAAACTGAATTTTAGGGATATCATTTTTGAAAGACCTATTTGATTGTTAGGGCAACTATAGAGTAGGTGACTTGATATAGTTGTCTGTTATTCAGAGTAATAATCTGGACTCATCAAAAAAGGATAGAATTTTAATGAAGGCTCAAATAAAGTTATCAGGATGTGGTTAGAAACAAAGTTACAAAGACTGACATTTGTATGTTTATAACACTGTATTTGTTCTTAGGAGAACAACACCATATTTGCTGTTCTTAGTAGAATAATACCATATTCTTAGGAGAAGTTTTAATTCTGTATGTTACAATAATTATTCATTTGTTAGCTCTTCCAATTACAACCTCAATTTTGCTTCTTATATTCTGATTATGTCAATAGCATTCATGATTTCATTTTCTTTGATCTTGACAACATGTAGTGTCAGAGTTTTGTGGTCCTTACCTGCCCTCATTGCAACAGGCTCCCACACTTAATTTCTGCTTCCTTGAGCCCTTCCTTCAAACCAGTTATGTGTACTGCTGTCAGTTCCAGCTTTCTAAAGCAAATACAAGAAATCTTATTCCTCTCTCAAAAAAAATTATATAATTTTACAAATTTTAATTTCCTCCCCTCTTCCCATTTCCCTTCCCCGTCCTCCCTCCCCCTCCCTCTCTCCCTCCCTCTCCAGTTCAAGGAGCAGTCAGGGTTCCCTGCCCTGTGGGAAGTCCAAGTTCCTCCCTCATTCATCCAGGTCTAGGAAAGTGAGGATCCAAACAGACTGGTTCCCACAAAGCCAGTACATGCAGTAGAATCAAAACCCAGTGCCATTGTCCTTGGCTTCTCAGTCAGCCCTCCTTGTCAGCCACGTTCAGAGAGTCTGGTTTGATCACATGTTCCATCAGTCCCAGTCCACTTGGTCTTGGTGAGCTCCTATTAGATCAGTCCCATTGTCTCGGTGAATGGACACACACCTCACGGTCCTGACTTCCTTGTTCATGTTCTCCTTCCTTCTGCTCCTCATTTGGACCTTGGGAGCTCAGTCCAGTGCTCCAGTGTGGGTCTCTGTCTCAATCACCATCCAATGCCAGATAAAGGTTCAATGCTGATATGTAAGATAGTCATCAGTGTGGCTATAGTAAAGGGCCAGTTCAGGCCCCCTCTCCTCAGCTGCTCAAGGAGCAAGCTGGGGACATCTCCTAGGACACCTGGGACCCCTCTAGAGTCCAATCTCTTGCCTACCTTCAAATGACTCCCTTAATTAAGATATATACTTCCCTGATTCCATATCCACCCTTCCTCCATCCCAACTGTCGCATTCCCCCAAGTTCTCCCCATCTTCCCCTTCTCACTTCTCTCTCCCCATCTCCCCTTACCCCCATCCTACCCCCACCCCCACGCTCTCAATTTTTGCCTGGCAATCTTGTCTACTTCCAATATCCAGGAGGATAGCTACATGTTTTTCTTTGGGTTCACCTTCCTATCTAGATTCTCTAGGATCATGAAATATAGGCTCAATTAAATGGCTAGAATCCACTAATGAGTGAGTCCATACCATATTCATCTTTTTGGGTCTGGGTTACCTCACTCAGGATGGTGTTTTCTATTTCCATCCATTTGCATGCAAAATTCAAGATGTCATTGTTTTTTACTGCTGAGTAGTACTCTAATGCGTATGTATTCCATACTTTCCTTATCCATTCTTCCATTGAGGAGCATCTAGGTGATGGAGGACTCCCATTGGCTAATAAAGAAACTGCCTGGCCCACTTGATTGGCCAACCTTTAGGTGGGCGGAGTAGACAGAACAGGAAAAAGGAAGTGAGGTAGATGGTTCAAAGAATTGCCCTACCTCTCCTCTCTGGGACAGTTGCCATGACTCTCCTCAGTGAGCCAGATGCAATGGAGCCAGCCGCCAGTTCAGACATGCTGAATCTTTGCCGGTAAGACACCATTCGTGGTGTTACAAAGATTATTAGATATGGGTTAGTCAAGATGTGAGTAAGAGGCTGGAAATAATGGACCAGGCAGTATTTAAAAGAATACAGTTTGTGTGTTGTTATTTTGGGGCATAAGCTAGCCAGGTGGCCGAGAGCTGGGCGGTGGGAAGCCGGCCCACAGCTCCTGGCTACATCTAGGTTGTTTTCAGGATCTGGGTATTACAAATAATGCTGCTATGAACATAGTTAAACAAATGCTTTTGTAGTATGATAGGGCATCTCTTGGGTATATTCCCAGGAGTGGTATTGCTGGATCCTGGGGTAGGTTGATCCCGAATTTCCTAAGAAACAGCCACACTGATTTCCAAAGTGGTTGCACTTTGGATTCCCACCAGCAATGGATGAGTGTGAGACAAGGTCTTAATATAGACCCACGGTTGGCACTATGCAGAACAGCCTGGCTTTGAACTCACAGGCATCTCTCTGCCTCAGACTAGCAAGTGCCGGGATTAAAGGCATGTGTTTCCATACCTCGGTCAAACGGATTTGAAATTTGATTTTGCCATGTTCCTTCTGAATTTGAATCAATAATTTTTAACATATATGTTGCGTATATTCTTAACAATGTTATTGATAACATCACACATATGTGAGATCAAAAAAATAATATACCAGAGTAGTGCATGTGGTTTTTACTGATATCTTCTTGATTTCAGTAATCTATCATATAAATTTAGTCATACAAACTTTACTCTTTTAGGTGCATTTTCATGTTTTATATCTCTAAAATAAAGTTCAATATCATCTCCATATGTGAAAACTATGAACAAAATTCTGTAACTTTTAACTCTATTTTTGCTTGGTTGATCTGAAATCCAGTATGTTATCATTTATAAATTGGAAAAATACAGACACATTATTGGTTTTGTTTTTTCTTAACTAGATTTATTTCAAAAAACTGCATAAATGATTTTTTGTTTTATTTCCTTAGTAAGTAATGAAAATGCAGTGGTTTTGACATTTCAGCATATGACAGGAAGAAACCAAATTTTATACACTTTTGCTATGTCCTTGCAATGCAGTGTTTTTCCATTTCAACACATTAAGAATGAAAATACATTACTAATTAGTTGGATTTATATGCTTCTTTTGTAGAATATCTTGAACAAACATGCTTTTCTCTGTGTGGTCATCATATTTTGGTGTGAAATATAAAGGACTCCATGTACATATTTGCTATACAATATTATAGAAATTTTGGCAACTTTAATACACAATTGGCAACAGAACATTCTAATAGAATCATGTATATCACAAAGGAAGGGTTATGCATGTGTCCTAAATATTTTCTTAAGCTAATATAATAAAAGGTAGACCCAAGCTGATGGCTTATGGCTGGTGGTTGAAATTTTGAACAGCCTAGTTCAAGAATGGCTCCAGGTCAGGCAATAGAAACTTTAGAGCAGGCTGATTCAAGGATGCAGATCAGTATAGTCCCACTCCTGAAGGCTGTATAGGAACTCAGGCTCCTGCTTTCTCTGGTTCCATGCTTCGTGAATTGAGAGGGTACCCTCCACCACAAGACCTTTAACCATGTTCTGCCTTGCTGAAGTTTGACAGTAGTGCAATTAAACAAGTGTGGTGAAACTTCTAAAGCTGGGAAACAAACTTATCTTCCTTACTATAGTCTAATATGTCAGGCATTTTGCACAATGGCAGAAGGCAGATGTCAAACAGATGTGAGAGAAAGCCTCCAAGATGGTAACATGGAAACTTTAAATTCTGCCAAGAAGAGATTGAACATTATATAGTCTGTTTTGCCTTGAGCAGAACATGTACCAAGAACAAGGGAAACAAAATGGGGTCCAAGAGGGTAAAACAACATCATTCTATGCACTAATAAACTGTGAAGAGACAGATAAGCCACAGAAATATTCAGTCTCTGAGTGGCTTTAAGAAGGAACCTTGTCTTGTTTGTCTGTCCATTTTTCTGTCTATAGTAATATTCCAAACCAACACTTGGTAAATGAGTATGAAATAAAGAAAAACTGAAGGATTACCAAGAACAATAGTCTAGAAACACAGAGACTCTCTGAAAGTCCTCCATCTGCTTGCAAGTTATTCTCTATGGAAATCAGCTACATACCTATATTTTTAAACTGTGTTTTGCTTAAACATAAAAACCTTATATATTCAGTCTATGGAATCAAGAATAAAACATTTAATATATAAAGGGAGCATATCAAGGTGAAATTGTTTTGGATTATAAATTTTTTAAGAAACATTTAATAATTAAAGGATATGTATCCAGATGAAACTGTGTTGGATCATAAATTTATCCAGGATAAGTAATCCAAGTCATGTCGTTCCTTCCTGCCTCTTGTAGCATTCGTTTCAATTGTGCCTGCACATTAGCCAGTTTCTCCCTATCTAAACTGTCCTGGATTTGCCATCTCCCATAGCAATGCACAGGGATAGGATAAATCACGTGTTTAAGCTCCATCAAGGGTGTTAAGTGCTCAAGGAGTCTCATAAGGATGGACATACTAAGTGGATTAGAGAAAAAGTTGAGCACTCGGAGTTGTGAACAGTGACTTAGTGCTGGGATGAGACCAGAAAATACAGAATCTGTTAAAAGGCAGTGATTAAATTCCAGATGCTGCAAGGTGCCAGAGACATAATGCAAGAGGTTATAAAAGGGCTCACAATCTTCCCAGCACATTGGATTGTAGCTGATATTCAGCAGCTTTAAATGGTTGGCTTGAGGGCAGTCAGCAAGAAACTTGAAATCGTTGTAAGAAAGTTCACAGAATGTTAGATGTAAGAAATCCAAACTGGTTGGTAGGTCTCTGCAGGGAGAAAACAGAAAAGGATTTCTGAAAAATGAGGACTAAAAGAGGGGAATTATATCTGTGAATCTAGAACAAACTGTTTTGCACATCAGCAGCAAATGATGTGAGCTTTCACACACTTAATAGACCTGCGGGTCTGTGAGAGATACTTTACCACTCTGGAAAATAATATTTTAACCTTGATAATATGTATAACATATTATAAAGTTGAGTGAAAAACTTAATGAAAAATAGTATCTACTTAGGAATTACAACATAATCAAAGGGGGAGCTAGTTCACCTGCTCAGAAGAGAGCGGACAGAAGGGAGCTCCCTTTGGCCAGTCCATAAATGCCAGCGGTTGTAGGAATTCCTACTGCAAGTAGCCTTTAAGTTACCCGCACACTTGGGTGTGGCCTCTTAGACTATTTATGCCATGTAAAGCAAGCATCCGCCCTCTTTTCAGGCTGTGGGATTCCATTGCTGTTCTCTGTTCCAACAGAGGATTTTGATCTGTGAGTCTACCCCTAAGTAAATAACTCTCTATTGTACTCATTTCTGAGTTAGCATGGGGATTCTTTTAAGTGTCCTTCTTCAGACAGCCTCTACAATCATGGTTTGAACCTTAGAGATTTTTCTCATGATGTGACATTACCATTTATGGGTGTTATGAATCTGTGCACCTGTGCCAGAACATAAAGTCTTTCAATTCCCCCTTTTTATCTCTCAATGGCCAGAGGATGGCTGCATTTTTCTTTTGACATTCATGTTTCTGGAATGAGCACAGTGCCTACACATGCTCACCTGACTATGCTTTTTGTAACCCCATTTTTCTATTTAATTACAGAAAGATACCATTCCATGGCTGTTTTAAAACTCCCAGCATTGTCCATACTGAGGCAGAAGGAGAAAGGGTTATGGAAACCTTAAGACTATCTAAGAATAATTTCTCTATTCTTAAAAGCAGGCTACTATTGGAAACCCTGTATCTACCCCATACCCTTACCTCAGGACAGTTTCAAGATGATCTCTGAGGTCGAAAGAATCAAAGTTGAGTTCATTAAGATGGTCCATAAACCTAAGGTGTGAGACAAAATTCTGGAAGACTTTCCCATTCAAAGAGCTACAAGTGACTTTAGACAGACAAAGTCTTCTCAGGTGCACCACCTGAGCAAGGAGGTGAGTAATCTCACTCAGAGAACCCTTAAATACTGACAGGTTATCAAGGCATTTGAGATCTAAACGTTTCAGAGTGTTTTTATTATAAGCACCCAATTTCTCGATTTCCAAATCTCGGCAGCACAAGTGCAAAGAACCTGAACTCTGTTCCACTTTATTCAGAAGCAGAGCCAAATATTCACGTTCTCTTAAGATATTACCACTTCTGAGGGAAACATTCACTATTATTTCCGTATCCTGATTATGGGCCTGAACCTCAGGTTCTGAACTTGCAAAACTCTGCTGGGCTCCCATCTTCAAGATGGCGTGCTCAGAGTGAGCACAGGAGAACAAGCATGCAGGTGACTTAGTATTGATCGTTGGGCAGATGATCTTGCAGTCAGAATCCTCCCTTAAATCTAGGACCCTCAGTTTAGTGTTCCTGTAGGGAAAAGAGAACACAGACCACTATGAGGTAGAAACATTAATATAACCAAGTAACATCAATGACAACATGTAGTGACAAAATCATCTTTGTTTTTCTTTTAGTCATTCCATACATTGGCTAGCAGCAAGACTTTGTTATGCAAATACCATATCCTTTACTGTTTTCTATAATCAATTAATGCTTATAATGTCTTGGAATTCATTTATGAATCAGTAGCATTACTCACCTCTACTACAAAATTAGAGCCCTCTGTAAGACATCAGAATTTTTAAGATAACCTCAACTGATGAACCAATCCCCTAACATCCTTACATTAATTTTCTGCATTCATTATTAGTTAATTTTGGGAGATTATCTGGTCCTCTCTTGCAACAGGTTCCAGGATAATGTTTTGTTCTCTTAAAATATACGTATTATACACATTACTATTGAAAAGCTGAGTTCTTGGCAGTAACACCTGTAGACCATCAATCAGGTCTTTCAGTTCCCTGTATTTCTTGTATGCTTAATTTTCTAATATGGAGACAAAACAGGGTCGAGTCTTTACTGTTTCTGTCAGTGTCTTTTTTTGCCCATTTATTGAGGAGACAGCAGTGAGGAACAGAAAAAATTATCACTGAACAGCACACATTATTTTTCTTTTATTCACCACCAATCCTCAGCAGTCATGTCTTTTTTCTATGAAATAATAACACCATAATGAAAATCTGTCAACAGTGCCCTCAATCACATACATTCCATATCCAATATTGTAAGACACTTGTTTTCAGAGTGACCTCAGGTTTTGGACTAACAGTCCCACATTCTTTATCACTATGTGCACATATTACCTTTCAAAGAGTAGCAGGCTGTGGTGTAACCTCCTGTGTCTTAACATGTTTCTATTATACAGTCTTACCTAGAACATGAGTTCTCGACAGGTGTGAACTGAAGACATTTCACCATGGTTGTCAGGAGTTCACGATGGGGTCCCTGCACACTTAATGTGCCGATATGGAGACAGGTAAAGGGCCAAACCTTCACCATTGCCGTCACTATATTCTTATGTACACCCTTAAATGCAGCGGAGAGTAGTGGAACAAAAAGTTCCCTTGGGATCTCCTCGAGAGCATGAATAGCTGCAGATTCATTACTTAGGAGATGATGTATAGCAAGATCCAGGAGTGTGTTTGGTTTCTTGTTGTCCATCTTAATGAACCTGCATAAGAGTGAGAAACACTTAGAAAACTTGACAGATATGCATAGAGTCTTCTTTGCAACAAATGTTGGCACTATAGATAACTATTCGTAGAATAAATAAATGGTAAAACAGCCACTTCTAGATAGCTCTAATTATAGGCAGAATAAATTGGTTTTTGAGTGTGTTAAGGTCTATTTGTAAATGAATAAACACATAACAAACCCCTTTACATTTTTATTAACAGATAAATATGTGTATGTGAATAGAAATTAGAAGTAGGTGAGCAGAAGTCACTTTTGGTCACCTAGCCATCACAAAAGAAATGGTAAATCTATACAAAAGTGACAGCATCATCAATGTCTTGGAAACAGAAAATGCAAAGACATCAAATTAACTGTGATTAAAGGAGAAAAATGGCATTATAGCCTCTGACTATAGTTATATTTAGTTTGATCTACCAAATAAAGCTTATCTGAACATCTAAGAGAAGCCAACCACTGGAGAGCTCTTAACTGTATGAAATCTTCAGACTGAAAAGAGTGTGAGTTTCTGTCTCATCCTGCCTTATATTCCTCTCTAGCATTGGTATTAGAGGCATGTGCTGCCACTGCCTGGCCTCTATGGATAACTAGTGAGGCTTCTGGGATTGAAGGTGTGTGCCACTACTACCTGGCCTGTATGAGTGACAACTGTGGCTAGCATTGCACTCTGATCTTCAGCCAAGCTTTATTTGTTAAATCTTCAGCAAAACATCACTACACATGACTTGCCAAATTTAGTCACCTCTATGACATGTGAAGACACACCAATTTTAAATGATATACATGAAAGGAGAAATAAAACTTTACAGCCACAGCCACTTATATATTTCTAAAGAACCCAAAAAAACCCAAACATTGAGGAAAACTGTTTCAACAAATGGATCTGGTAAAATTGGTTAACTAAATCTAAATGGATGATTATTTATTCCTGTCCCTCACACCTCCCAAACTAATTCAAAATAGATCAAAGATCCTAATGTATGGTGGGACACATTGAAATCTCTGTAACAAAACATGAGGAAAACATTTGAAGATATAACTATACCACAACATTTCTGGAAACAGACATTGAAAATAGCTCAGAAAATAAGAATTGATGAGTGAAATTGCATGAAATAAACAACTTTCTGCAAAGCAAAGGAAATAAGTAACTGTGAAGAGGCAGACATCAGAATGGCAATGATGCTTTCCCATTATACATCTTACATGTTTAATATCTACACTCTATAAAGAACTCAAAATTTAATCACCAAATAAAGGAATCACCAAATAAAAATAAAAAATGCATTGGGCAGTTCTCATAGGAATACAAATGGCCAGTACATGGGTTCTGCATGTGAACCATTGCTATTAAATATGTGTTCATCAAAAGCATACTGAACTCATACCTTCTCTAGTCAGAGAGGGGAAAGTCAAGAAAACAAAGAACAAATGCTGAGGTGAATGTAGGGAAAGGAACAGCTACATTTTGATGCTGAGAATTTCAAGAAGACAAATATAACGTGTTTTCTCATAGTCAATTTTAAGCTTAAATACTTATTCACACACATATTTGTAATATGTAATATATATGATATACATATAATGGCTCCTTACTTATATTGACTTTATTACGTTCTTTTGTTCTTCACCTATCTTGCTTTTTCTACAATATTTTACTCCACCCAACAGTCCTCATTTCACTTTTATTACATATATATTATATGTAATGAAACATATATATATATATGTGTGTGTGTGTGTGTGTGTGTGTGTGTGTGTGTGTATGTGGATAAGTCCCATAACCAAATGCAGTATTGTGCACATAATAAATAAATTTTAAGTGAGACATATCCAAATTGACAGGGATTTGGGAAGTATCTCTAAGAATCTTCAAATACGTTGAGTTTTCAAAGTCCAGTGAAGATTGAAGAATTGTCCTACTAGAATTGACTTTGGAAAAATGATGACTCAATTCACTGAGGTATCTTGAATGGAATCTTAGATAACAATGACAATATTATTTGAATAAATCATCGAATTCAAATGAAATATGCAATTAACTTATCACTTCAGCAATGTTGATCTTTTTGGTAAGTTTTTAGCTACCTAATTATCTACGCTAGGCAAAGCTATGTGAACGTTTTCTTGTGTGCTTAAAATCATTTTATAATTTGAAGGATAATAATAGGCCATGTTCTGAGATACACAACTGTAATACCACCACTATAAATACAGAATCATGGATCATAAAGGTCAGTGAGCCGTTACATAGCAACAGTATCTGACAAAGTTCCAATGCATTTCTAAAGTTCCAGAGCTCATTATACTAAATGAAATCACACTCATCTATAACAGTTATGAAACAGGTACATGAGCATTTACTTGCTCTTCAGAAGTGAAAACCAAGTTAAAATTATTATTGTAGAAAGAAAAGCACATATCTACTCAGTTCAGTCCTTACAGTTTTAAAGGACTCGCATATAAAAGACATCTCAGCGCATTATCCCGGGTTGAAGAAAAATTCCAAATCCTCATACCAAAGCGTGGAAACGTCCCCAAGTCCTTCTCAGAAATATAAATCTTTGAAGAGGAGGAGGAAGGATACATGGAGAATATTAAAGAAAGTAGGAAATACCTAGTCACATAATTGAAGCTAGCACCATCTCAAGAGAAACCACTATCTCTCCCGAAACCGCCACCTTGAAAGAAGCACATGCCACACGCGATTGATTCAAAATAACTCACTGTTCATTCACGAAGATCATAGATTAATCCCTATGCCCTGGCCATTTAACTCCAGTTTAACTTATTTAATGAGACTACTGTAGTTTACCTATGCGTGAGGATCCGTTAAATCCTCGGATTTTCAATGTCCTCAACAGTAGCAGTCATTCATTCTTCATGACTTGTTCTCCGTCGTTGTTGTCGTGGGAACTCTAGAGGCTTCAGGGCAACTGCCACCAGCAACCGTTCCTTTTCCTATTTAAAGCAGCCACTGGAAAATTCTGATTGGCTCCTCAGAGGTCAGCTGAACGGTTTCTAGATCCTCGCGCTATACTATACCATGTGTCGCATTTTACAGCAGTTTCAGAGAATGTATCTACCTGCCTCCCAAGATATTCTTAAAAAACATTCCCTATTAAAAAATAAATCCATAAGTGAGACATAACCACTTCATGGCTACAGTCTTTACCAGGTCCAGTCTCAAACTCAGACAATGCACATTCAGAGTTAGTGGGCACAATAGCAACAGTTTTTCATTGAAAAATCAATGATCACTTATTGGAAAACATGGTCCTACCTTAGCACTCTATTTTCTCTCGATAAAGCAATTTGCCAAGGTGCCCGTAAGTCAAAACACATTTTGGGAAGCTGGACAGGACAACTTCTTGTTTAAGATAAAACTGAGGAGTAAAGGGACACAACACTTCCAAAAATAAACTATGAAGAACAACAGCAAACAGTAGATGAAATGAGTCCTGAACAAGATTTAAAATAAAAGGTGGCCGGATGGTGGTGGCATGCACCTTTAATCCCAGCACTTGAGAGATAGAAGTAGGTGGATCTCTATTTGTTTGAGGCCAGCCTCGTCTACAGAGTGAGTTCCAGGACAGGCTCCAAAGCTACAGAGAAAACCTGTCTTTAAAAAAACAAAAGAAAAGAAAAGAAGAAGGAAAGAAAAAGAAAGAAAGAAAGTAAGAAAAGAAAAAGGATTTTCTGATCTCTCTACAGGTAAATCATTTTATTATTTATCTTTATAATTTAAGAAGGATAGAATATTTACTCATCTTAAACTATTACTATCAAAACAGTTGATATCTCCTGTGGTGTTTGAATAGGAATTGTCCCCAAAGACCCATGTGTGCTAACGCTTGGTTCCTAGAGAATGGCACTATTAGGAGGTTTGGCATTGATAGTGTAGGTGTGGTCTTATTGGAGAAAGTGTGTCATTATGGAGGCAGACTTTGAAGTTTCTTTTGCTCAAGTTAAGCCTAAGGACACAGTCACTTCTTCTGCTTGTAGATCAAGATGTAGAACTCTCAGATCCTTTTCCAACTCCATTCCTGCCTGAGTACTGCTATGCTTCCTGCCATAATGAAAATGGATGAAACCTCTGATACTGTTGATATGCAGGAAACAGGAAGTAGACTGTCTCACTGGCAGAGTAGCTTGAGCATAGGAGACCTCAAAGTCCATCCCTACAGTGACACAAATCTTCCAGCCTGGCCACACCTACTCCAACAAACCCTCATTTCCTAATAATGTCACTCCTTTTGGGACCATTTTCTTTTTTTAATTTAATTTAATTAACATTTTTCATTATTATACATACTGACTGTAGTTTCTGCTCCCTCCTCTAATCCCATTTCCTCCATTGACTCACATCTACTCCCTCCCATTCTGCCCTCCTACTTTTTCATTCAGAAAGGGGCAGGCCCTCATGAGTTTGAACAAAGTATGAAACATCAAGTTGAGTTAGGACTGAGCTCCTCCCCCTGCATCAAAGTTGGGAAAGGTAATCCACTATGGGGAACAGGTTCACAAAAGCCAGCTAAGTACCAGGGACAGGTCCAGAACTCCCTGACAGGGGACACTAATCTACACAATAATTACATGCATGCAGAGGGCCTAGGTCGGTTCCATGCAAATTGGTCCTAACTGTTGGTCCAGCCAGAGTTGATGTGCTTCCACGAGCTCAGGTCAATGATCTCTGTGGGTTCCCTCATCATGACCTTGATTTGTCTCATATAATTCCTTTCTTCAGGGGGACTCCCAGCACTAGGCCCAGTGCTTAGCTATGAATCTCTGCATCTCCGCATCTACTTCCATCAGCTACTGCATAAAGGCTCTCTGATGATAATTAGGATAATCACCAATCTGATTACAGCAGATAGCCAGTTCAGGAAGCAATAAAAATATATAACTCAATAAAACAATTTCAAAAAAGAAGTACTTCTGTGCATAACTCAAAAATAAAAAATGGGGTACAGATCTAAACAGAAGTCTCAACAGAACAATTTCAAATGGCCAAAAGACTTTTAAGGATGTGTTCAACATCCTTAGCCATCAGGGAAAAGAAAATCAAAATGACTCTGAGATACCATCTTACACCTGTCAGAATGGCTAAGATCAAAAACACCAATGACAGATTACACTAGAGAGGATGTGGATTAAGGGGAACACTCCTCCATTACTAGTTGGAGTACAAACTTGTGCAGCCACTTTGCAAATCATTATTATGGTATCACAGAAAATTGGGAATCAACCTATCTCAAGAACCAGCAATACAAAAGGATGCTCAATCATACCAAAAGAACTTTTGCTCAACTATGTTAATAGTAGCATTATTCATAATAGACAGAATCTGGAAACAACCTAGGTGCCCCTCAATAGAAAATATGGTACATTTGCATAATGGAGTACTACTCAGTGGTAAAAAAAATGATATCTTGAAATTTTCAGGGAAATTGATGGATCTAGAAAAACACATATTGTGCGAGGTAATTCAGACCCATAAAGACAAATATAATAAGTACCCACTTATAAGTGGCTTTTAGACATACACTGAAGACGTAAATCACAAACAATCCCACACCAGTTTGGAATTATGATTAATAGAATGGTTATTTATTTAAAGGGGAAAAACTTACAGATCACCGTCCCAGACAACAGCCCTCTGCCCAATCAGGAAGGGAGCCTAGTCACCAGAAGTGGATCTGGAAGCCAGAGAGCGAGCAGAGGGAAGTGGCCACATTTTTAAAAAGAGAGACCATGCCCCAATGGGCTGGTATCTCAGCGGCTATTGGCTGAAGGAGCTCCCACAACACCTCCCCCTTTTGTTTAAGTAAGAAAGTTCTAAACCTACTATGAAATTATATACAATAAGCACAAATATCCTATTCCAACTAGCTTAAGTCTTGTTTAATAAATAACTTGGCCAAGTCATGAGAGGAAAGTAACTACATTTATATAGTCTTCAACCCCATTGAAGATCTGAGAAGGAAGATAATGTTACCTGAGTAATTAGGAAGTGCATTCAAACAACTTCTAAAACATGCAACAAATCACAGAGACAACTAGCTACCTGGACAATCACCCAAAGTCACGTTTGTAGCGTTGAAGCAACCAACTTTGGCTAAGGCCCAACGTAACTGACATAAAATTTTCAAAGGCAAGAAACTTTTCAAAACTATCTTACCCTGTCTTGGCAGGATATGACAGTCCTGTTTTATCCATTTATGGATGCTCTGTATCTGTCAGTGGTTGAGGTATGGGCATTTCTTTGCCTAAAGGCCAGTTCTGCCAAGAAGAAAGGCTCCACGTGGAGTGTCTTTGGTGCTCAACATTCTCTCAGGAATAGATCGGTGTTGCCAGGAGCAATTGTGTCTCACTACCAAATTATTTGTCTACCATGGAACTCTGAGTTAAATTAAAGGCCATTTTCTACAGCTCTTTGAAGAGGTTGAAGATTATCTATCTATTCTGAGTATAATCTCTATATATCTAAGGAACCTGATTAGTCTAATTATAAATGACAAACATAGATGAATATTGATCGATATAATTCTCAATACCTATCTAACTTAAAGACTAAGACAATAAACAACTGTGCAATAAATGAGGACAATATGACCTCCAAATATAAACAATGTACAATGCAATATGGTAAATACACATCAATATATAAACAATATATAAGTATCTTAATCAGAGGTAGAAATGTACACTGCAATATGGTAAATATATACAATATATATATAAATACAATATATAAATACATAAAAATGTTTAAACAGAGGTAGAAACATGCATGCATACAATAGTCAATATAATTTAACATTGTATCAATATACAAGAATTGATACCAATATATTTGTCTAAAAACTGTAACTAACAATTACAAATCTATTATCCCATCATCCAATTATTCCTCTTTTTTTTAATCCCTGATCTTATAAAATTTCTCTCCCAGCCCCTCAACTTTCAACCATATACTAATTATAATCAACCCTTAAATAATGTCCCTAAACTCAAGGACAATCTTTACAGGGAGAGGGGACGTCATCCTCTAGAATTACTTCCAGCTGTCATGGGGGTGACGTTCTTTCTGGGGGATCCTGTGAAAGTAAAATGATGGTTAAATTTCAAGATCAATGTCTTTTAAAATTGCAAATAGTCTCTGAGTATTTTGTGCAGGTCTGGCCAGAATGTTGTACAAGATGTGCACCATTTCAGCTAACCAAGTTGGAACCATCTTGTGCAGCTGGTACCCAAAACGGGTCTTGTAGTGGTGCTATCAATATCATGATGTCATATCAACCAGGTGGAATTGTTGTTATGGGGCCCCAACTTCTTCCTGGAAACTTCAAATGTCACTGCAGGAAAAACTCATTGTTCATTGTGGAAGACTTAAATATTAATCATATAGACATATACAGACATACATATATTCAATGAAAGGCACGATAGACATATTCAATGAAAAGTATGAGAGATATGAAGAAAAGCAAAGATGTTTTCTAAACTCATGTTTCTTTCTGTCCCATATCATGGCTCTTGACATGAGACAGAAACTCCAGAAACTCTGGGTTTTTCTCTTAACAACAGGCTTGGAATTAGAGAGGGACTGAGCCAGAGTCCAACTCCAAAACCAGCTCTATAAATTTAGAAATATGATTTAGTATATTCTACTTACAGAATCTATTCAGTTTTCTTGATAATCCCTATTGGGCAGTTATTTTTCCATTTGTCAGTATTCAAACATCCAGGGTCCTTGAATTTTTCAAAGATGAATGTTTACCTGTGGAGATAAGAACAGAACCCTGCCCCCATTCCATATGTTTTTCTTACCACCTTTATGAATATCATCATTGTGGATGAGCTGTCATTTCACCTTTCCAAGAGGTTTCTCCTCTTCAAATTGAACCTTTATTAATTTTGATAGTATCCACAATTTTTCTTCTCCTGTGGAAACAAGAGCAAAACCCCTTCCCCAATGTAGCACATCTCCTGGCTTCCATTGAGAGGTCAGCACATCTTTGAAATAAATCGGTTGATTTAGTTCATCAGACTTTTCCATTATCCAATGTCTTTCTGCCACTGTTGTTCCTTTCTCATTAGCGTTAAGAAAATTCAAGGTTAATAAAGCATATGCAATCTATTTCTGGAGGTATTTTCTGTCCCTTTTTGTTTGTTCAGGATATCCTTGATAGTACGATTTGATCTTTCTATAACTGCCTGACCTGTAGGATTATTAGGTATACCTGTAATGTGTTTTATATTATAATAATCAAAAAAACATTTCATTTTCTTAGATACATATGCTGGACCATTGTCTGTCTTTATTTGTGCAGGTATACCCATGATGGCCATAACTTCCAATAAATGTGTGATTACTGAATCAGCCTTTTCTGTGCTCAGGGCAGTAGCCCATTGAAAACCTGAATACGTGTCTATGGTGTGATGTACATATTTTAATTTACCAAATTCCATAAAGTGAAACACATCCATCTGCCATATTTCATTCCTTTGAGTACCCTTTGGGTTACTCCCTGCAGGCAATGGTGCTTGATTATAGAAAGAACAAGTAGGACATCTCTTTATAATGTCCTTAGCTTGTTGCCATGTAGTGGAAAACTCTTTCTTTAGGCCTTTACTATTGACGTGATGCTTTTTATGAAATTCTGAGGCCTTCAACACACTTCTAATTAATAATTGATCAATCTCAGCATTACCTTGTGCTAGAGGACCAGGCAGACCCATATGGGACCGGATGTGTGTTATGTACATTGGACAAAGCCTATTCCTAATTACATCTTGTACCTGGATAAACAATGAAGTCAGCTCTGTGTCATCTGGAATAAATTCAGCAGATTCAATATGCAAGATAACTCTTTCTGCATATTGTGAATCTGTAACTTTAAAGTCCCTTAGCACCATAAAAATAGCATATAATTCTGCCTTCTGGACAGAATTATAAGGGCTTTGTTCCACCTTACTCAATTCATCTGACTTGTAACCTGCTTTCCCTGATTTATTTGCATCAGTATAAAACATACGGGCTCCAGTTATTGGAGCATCAGGTACAATTCTAGGAAGAATCCAAGAAGTTCTCTTTATGAGGTTAAGTCTATCACTTTTGGGATAGTTGCTATTAATTTCTCCCCAAAAAATAGCACAAGCTCTTTGCCATGGTTCATTGTCTTCCCATAACTTTTTTATTCCCTCAGTAGTAAAAGGCACTATAATTTCTGCTGGGTCTATACCTGCTAGTTGACGAAGTCTCAGTTTACCTTTTATACTTAATTCAGAGACTTTTTCCACATAAGTTTTTAATTTTTTACTTGGTTTATTAGGTATAAATATCCACTCTAAAATAATATCTTCCCTCTGTATTAAAATCCCTGTAGGAGAAATTCTGGAAGGCAATATGACTAGAATGCAGCTAAGATTTGGGTTCACTCTATCCACATGTGCCTCCTGTAATTTTTCCTCAATCATTGTCAGTTCCTTTTCTGCTTCAGCTGTCAGTTTTCTGGGACTATTCAAATCTTATCACCATCTAAGGTTTTGTTTAAATGAACTATTAGATCAAGTGTTATCCCAACAGCTGGTCGTAGTCTGGAAATGTCTCCTAACAATCTTTGGAAGTCATTAAGAGTCTGTAGCCGGTCTCTCTTAATTTGTGCCTTTTGCGTTTTAATTTTCTGTAACCCTATTCTGTAACCTAGGTAATTAATAGAATTTCCTCTTTGAATTTTTTCAGGGGCAAATTGTTATCCCCATTTAGGCAAGACTTTCTTTACTTCTTCAAACATCCTTTCTAAAGTATCTTTATTTGAATCAGATAGCAAAATGTCATCCATGTAATGATAAATTATTGACTTGGGAAATTGTTTATGAATTATTTACAATGGCTTACTTACAAAGTATCGGCACAATGTGGGACTACTGAGCATCCCCTGTGGGAGGACAATCCATTGACATCTCCTAGTAGGCTGAGAATTATAAGTAGGGACTGTGAAGGCAAATTTTTCTCTATCCTTTTCTTGTAAAGGTATAGTGAAAAAACAATCTTTCAAATCAATAACTATAAGAGGCCATCCTTTTGGTAATAGAGAAGGCAAAGGAATTCCAGATTGTAGTGGGACCATAGGTTGAATTACCTTGTTGACAGCTCTTAGATCTGTCACCATTGCCCATTTACCAGATTTCTTTTTTACAACAAACATAGGAGAATTCCAAGGGCTGGTTGATTCCTCAATATTGTGAGCATCTAGTTGCTCTTGTACCAGCTGTTCCAATGCCTGTAATTTATCTTCAGCTAAAGGCCATTGTTTAACCCATATTGGCTTCTCAGTTAGCCATTTTAAAGATAGGGATGTTGGTACCTCTAAAGGTTTGTTAGTTGCTTTGTGTTCTTGTACAGCCTGAATGGCTGGTGAACTTTGTGCATAGTACTTTATTACATCCTTCCCAGAATTATGAGATGCTGAGACTGCAGGAATGTTAATCTGGGTATTCCATTGTTGTAGCAGGTCACAGCCCCATAAATTTATTGCAATATTGGCTATATATGGCCTTAGTCTTCCTATTTGCCCCTCAGGCCCTATGCATTCAACCCATCTTGTGCTTTGTTTTACACGAGATAGGATTCCAATTCCCAGGAACTAAACATCTACCTCTTGAAGAGGCCAGTTCAGATGCCAAGATTCTGGAGTAATGATACTTACATCCACACCTGTGTCTAATAAGCCTTCAATAAAAATGCCATTTATACAGACTCTTAGATTTGGTCTTTGATCATTAATAGAAGTCTGCCAAAATATACGCTTACTCTGTCCTACTGGATTTTTTGACTCGTCCTCCACATGTAATTCATCATTTAGACCAGTATTACTTTTTACAGCAGAAATTGGAGCTTTTAGTTTTCTTGGTGTGGCACGTTCTCCACTGTGACTGGGAATGACTGGGCCACTGTTGGCTTGAGGGCCTTTGAGAGGCCCCTCAAGGGGTTTCCTGATGTTATCGGGTTTCCTTGTCTGTCTGATGTTGACCTGCATTCGTTGGACCCATGTCGTCCTTTACCGCATCTCCTACATATACCTGAAGGCCGAGGTCTCCTATTTTTGTCATTCCCAGAGGAGATATTATTTCTAGAAGTTCTTTGTCTGCAATCCCTTTGCAGGTGTCCTAATTTACCACAATTAAAACACCTGGCAATTTGATGTCTCCTCATTGCTTTGGAAATTGCTTCTCCTACCCAAGATTCATCATTATAGCTAAACGTCTCAACATTCATCGTATGCTGAAACCATTCATCCATAGGTGCTGATCTAGACTTTAAAGGCCCAATTATCTTTTTGCAATCTATATTTGCATTTTCAAAAGCTAGAGATTCAAGAAGTATTCATCTAGCTTCTGGGTCTGTTACCCCTATGTCCAGAGCCTTAATTAATCTTTGCAAAAAGTCAATAAAGTGTTCTCTCTGTCCCTGCCTAATCCTGGTATATGATTCTACCTTTTTCGCTGGATCTTGTATCCTATTCCAAGCATTTAAGGCTGCTTGGTGACATAGACATAATACTTCTTCGTCATAAAGAGCTTGGACCTGTGGATCAGCATATGCTCCTACACCAAGAATTTGATCTTGGGAAACCTCCACACCTTTTGCTCTTCCTTGCTGTTCCATATGTTTGGATTCTTCTCTGAAATTCCAAACATCAAGGAACGTCCATCATCTAAAACTGCAGACACTAACTGAGAGAAATCATGGGGGGTAGCTCTGATATTAGAAGCCCAAGTCTTTATCATTTCCTTAACAAATGCAGAGTGCAAGCCATAATTAACAACAGCTTGCTTAATTTCTTTTAGATCATTCAGTTCTATCGGCTTCCATCTAGCTTCTTTGACTCCCTTGAGCCTTTAGAAGTTGATGCTTTGTCAGAATAAATTACAGGGTATGTCGCTAAAACCCTGGGTAAGCCAGTTCTAACAGCTTGTGGTGGCATTGTATCCTGTCCTTGTGCCTCCTTACTCTGTTCACAAGCTCCAATAATTTCTTCAATCTCTTCAAATCTTTTTATCATTATCTCTCTTAAATCTTGAATCTCCTGATCTGTATGTGTTTCTAGTGATTTCACTAAGGTATCAATTTTTTGGTCCCTATTCTGTACCTGTGTTTCCAAAGTTTTAATTTTTTCCTTCAAAGATAACATGTCCTCCTTAAATTTTTTCTTGTATATCATGTAGATTCCCATCTTGGAGGTATATTCTGTCTGTTACCTTATCAAAACTTTGTGATAACGTCTGAACATCAAATTCAACAGCCTGAACCCTTTCAGGTAACTTCCTAGTACCCTTGGATATGGAGTCAATTTTTTCTATCATAGTATCCACTTGTTCAGATAACCTCTGATTTTCAATAATTTTAATCCTTTCAACTAATTGTTCATTATTAGTCCGTAGAGATTGTATCGTTCTTATGAGTGCCTTATTCTTTTTTAATGATAGAATATGGAAAATAAAACTGAAACCTAGTAACAAGCAAATTAAGGCATCCCCATAATCATATAAACCTTACATGATATAATCCATTGTATTAATAAACAAAACAGTAAAATTTGTGTTGGAAACGAAAACTGCCATATTACCTATTATCCAGCCAGTGGCGCTGTTGCAGAGTCGCTACTAGAACCGCTGCAAAGTTGACTAAAACGGAGTCCTGTTTCAGTGTGCACCTTAGTATTTGTTAAAAACTGGGAATTGTGAGTTGCTCAACAAAGAAAATGTAATTAAATCAATTCCATACACAGAACTAGAAACCCAGAATCCAAGGGTAAAGAAGGGCAACCCGGAAGCTGCAGCCGCGTATGGCCTCCACGTGACAGAGTCACCCTGAGGGGTTGCAGTTTTTCGGCAACCGCCTGCACTTTGTTTTGCGCCACTCAAGCACTGCGCTTGCAAGGGAGATTTAAAAGCATCTCAGAAAAGAGTAGGCCAGGCGGGCAGAGACTCTGTGGGCCTGTGGAGTTTAAATCCACGTGGGGAGGCAAACAATAGTGTGCGTGGGGACTTGGAGTCAATCTGAGGCATGTAAAGGGAAAATATAAAGAATTTCAGCAAGAAAAGCCACTGTGTGATAATTTATATTAAACGCTGTCTCCACGCACAAGGCACAGGCCGCGGCTGAGAGAGGGAGGGCTCGTGCCAAGCTGCGCTGGTGGCAGGCAGCCCAGCAGGGAAAGGAGGGGTCCTAAAACCAAACGTTGGGTGCCAGATGAAGGCGTAAATCACAAACAATCCCACACCAGTTTGGAATTATGATTAATAGAATGGTTATTTATTTAAAGAGGAAAAACAGATCACCGTCCCAGACAACAGCCCTCTGGGCAATCAGAAAGGGAGCCTAGTCGCCAGAAGTGGATCTTTAAGCCAGAGAGCAAGTGGAGGGAAGTGGCCACATTTTTAAAAAGAGAGACCACGCCCCAGTGGGCTGGTATCTCAGCGGCTATTGGCTGAAGGAGCTCCCGCAACAATACACCAAAGAAAAACTAGCCTGCAATTCATAATCCCAGATTACCTAGAAAACAAAAAGACCCCTAAGAGAGACACACATGGCTCTGCATAGGAAGGAGAAAAAGACAAGTTCTCTTGAGTAAATTTGAAGCATGGGGTTATGGGAGTGGGTAGAAGGGTAGAGAAGAGGAAGAAAAAGGAGCAGAGAAAAATGTATAGTGCAATAAAAACAATAAAAAAGTCTTACTGTATTGTAGATTCTATATGTTTGTATGTCTGAGGAGATATGTGTATGTGAATTCTTCTGCCCACAGTGATCATAAAAGGGCATCAGATCCCCTAGAGATATGGTTACAGGTTCTTATGAGCCACTTCATAGATGTGGGAACTGGAAAACAAACTTAGGTCTTCTGGAATAGAAGTAGCCTCTCTTTAACTTTGGGTCATCTCAACAGCTCCTTTTCACTTGCTCTTGTTACTAGGAGTCCCATCAGTTGTGATTACCATGGTTAATTAAGGCAGGGATTCACTAGAGAAGGTCATACTGAGTGCCAAACAAGAAAAGAGGACAACAAGATGGTTTAATGGAAAAAGGCATTTGAAGTACTGACCTCATGAACAACATGATAGAGGGAAAGAAAGATTCATCCAAGTTGTCCACCAAACTTCATATGCGTGTACATAGACACACCCACAGCTATTACCTGTAGCTCAGTCATGGAAAAACAAGTTCCTACCATGATTGATAAACACCTAGCTTAGTAAGCACACCTTTGAGTAGATCTCTGAAGGTGTTTCCAGGTAGAATTAACTAAAGGTACATGTGACCCATCATGAACAAAAGCAGTACTATTCTAGGCTGGGGGCACAAGGGCAAGAAAAGTTGGAGAATGAGAAATTCAACTTATCTAAGCATTCTCTTTGTCTGATTTCTGGCTGTATGATTCAAGCTGCTGTGCTCTGCTAAGCTCACAGTCTTTACCATGATGAGCCAAAGCTTTTGTGTGTCAAATAAGTCCTTTCTTCTCTTCAGGTTTTCTCTTCAATATTTTGTCACAGATATGAAAATTCTAACACACAAACTAGATATCATTAGTGTTATGGAATGTGGTGGTTATAGAGCCAGTCAGTAGCTTTCTACTCAAGAGACAGTGAGAGTAGTGAACCTCCGCTAGAAGAGAACCATCAGACTTTGAGCTGAAATAATTTTTAAAAAAATGATCATGGAGAGCAGTTGAAAGAATATCTACTAAATAAAAGGGAACTTGTGTCCCATAAATGGAAGCATTCTTTATGAGCCAGGGTGAGGCATATGTAAAAGGTACTCTTCATGTTGTATTACTCTCGGTACTTTGCAATATCCTATAAGTACCTCGGCTCTCTCTGCCTTATCCATGCTAACTTTCTTGCAAAAAAAGGACTTGCAGATGTTTCTCAAACATCTGAACCCTATTCCTATCTCTGGGTTTGTTCACCTGCCATCTTTTCCACCTGGCATTCCTTCCAACGATAATCCATTGTTTGTAATCTCACTTCTCTAATTTATTTCTTCTCGTGTCAATATCCGAGTGATTTTTTTTCCTTGACCACCATATTTAAACAAGTCACCAGTACTCCTTACATATTTTTCCTGATTACATTATATTTCCTACATCATTTACCTCTATTTTAGCATGTTATCTAAGGTCTTCTGCACAAGAGCAAGTTTTTTTTTCCTTCCTTTTATTGAAAGTAGATTTTTTTCTCACATAGTATATCATGACTGTGGTTTCCCCTCTCTCTTCTCCTCCAAGTTCCTCCCCACTTGACCTTCTATCTGGACCCACTTTCTTTTTGTTTCTCATTATAAAGCATACAGGTTTCCAAGGGATACTAATAAAATAAGACATGCTATAATAAGATAAAACAAAAATTTATACATTAGAGCTGGAAAAGACAAACCAACAGAAGGAAAAGAGCCCAAGAGGAGGCATAAGAATCATTCACAAAGGACCCCCATAAAAATACTAAAATTGAAAATGATCATATATACATAAAGGACCTGATGCAGACTTGTTCCAATCCTAGGTATGCTGACTGAGTCTCTATGAGTTCATATGAGCTTCAATGATGTTGATTTCTAGGGCCTTGATTTCTTGGTGTCCTCCACCCCTTCTGTCTCTTACACCCTTTCCACCTCCACTTCTGTGGGGTTACCTGAGCACTCAAGGGAGGTATTTGATGGAGTCTTACCATTTATGTCTGAGTATTTAAAGGTCTCTCACTCTCTACACATTGTCTGACTATGAGTCTCTATATGTTTTCCCGTCTGCTGCAGGAGGAAGACTCTCGGATGACAGCTGAGCAAGGTGCAGATCTATGAGTATAGTAGAATGTCATTAGAAGTCATTTTATTGGTGCTTAAAAAACAGTAGCATTTGGTTTCGACCTTGGTTCCTGGACAATTTACTCTCAGGTTCGGGGTCACCCAACCAGTGTTGGACATGGATTCCATTTTGTGGTCTTAAGTCAAATCAGATTCTGGTTCAGTACTTCCATACGCTTTGTGTTACCATTGCCCTAGCATATTTTGCCGGCAGGACTCCACTGTAGATGAAAAGGTCTGTGAATTGCTTGGTGTTTCCATTTCTCCTGTGGTAGCCTACAGAGTACCTTCCTATACCAATGATGCTAGCATGTAGGGGTGAAGGCTCTATTTAGGCATCAGTTGGACTTCTCCCTGTTCAATAGGTTCTGTAGGTGTTGTCTTCAGCAACGTGTGCTTGCCATCAGTTTTTGAACAGCAAACTATATTTATAATCTTGCCAATATCCTGGGTTGTTTAGATCTTCTCATAAGACTGGTTTGGCCAACAACTCAATTAGATGCAACAGAATCCTGGTATAGGAATTTTCATTGAATGACAAAAGATGGTCATTTGGGGTAATGTATCCTTCATTATTTGATGATGTCATTTATATTCACTTCATATAAATATATAATTTAAGATGATTCCACCGTATTAGGTTTCCACACTAGTCTTTGAATGACCCATAATTTTAGCTATTTCTCCCAGTATTGTGTCCTTTGTCCACCTCTATGTTCCTCTTCTCTCTTAAACTTCCCATCCAGTACCCTTGATCCATATACAACTGTCTATTCTATTTTCATTTTCTAACAAGATCTATTCTCCATCCCTTACCCCAAATTCCTACCACTTTACCTAATCTCTATAGCTCTACAGGTTGTAGCTTGGTTATTAATGACTCTAACAGCTAACATCCATATAAAAGAAATACATACCATATTTGTCTTTCTGGGTCTTACATGTCCTACTCACTACAATTTTTCTAGTTTCATCTATTTACCTGTGACCTTCATGAAGTCATTTAAGAGCTGAATAATTTAATAGCTGAGTAATATCCCATTTTGCAAATAATCACATTTTCTTTGTCCATTAATTTGTTGAGAGACAATCTAGGCTGTTTCCAGATTCTGGAAAGTGTTAATAGAGAAGTAATGAACATAGTTGAGAAAGTGTCCTTCAGGTAGGATGAAGAGGCCTTTGGGAACATGCCCAAAAGTGGTATAGCTGAATCTTGAAGTAGATTCATTCCCATCTTAATGAGAAACCAATAAACTGATTTCCATAATGGCTGTACAAGTTTTCATTCCCACCAGCAATGGATGAGTGTTCTCCTTATTCCATAACCTCATCAGCATGAGCTGTCACTTGTTTTATTATCTTAGTCATTCTAAAATGTGTAAGATGACATTTCAAAGTAGTTTTGATTTGCATTCCACTGATGAGTAAGGATGTTAAATAATCTTTTAATTATTTCTGAGGCATTTGAACTTCCTCGTTTGAGAATTCTGTTTAAATCCCGCAGAAGCTTTTTACTTCAGTGCAATCTCATTTGTCTACATTTGCTTTTATTTTCTGTGCTTTGGGGGCACCTGATTTTGTATAAAAGAGCAGAAAATAAACATTGGAGAGCTGATAGCCTTTGTAATGAATCATGTGGGGAAAAGAATATGTATATGTTGGAATATGAGACTAGACCCTTAACTCTTACTGCTTGCATATGTCAACTTGATACACAAAAACTAAGGTCTGAACTGAGAATCTAACAGAATGAATAGAGGGGAAATTTTCAGTACACTGACCTCAGAAAGTATTTTCTTGTTTGTTTGTTTGATTGACTGATTCACTGACAGACCGGTTATTTTTGAAACAAGATTTCAAGAATCCTAGGATGGCTACAAACTCAACCTGTAGGCAACAATGACGTATAACTCCAGAACCTCCTGCTTCTATCTCCTCAGAGCAAGGATTATAACTATCAGACACAAACTAGGACATATGATTCTAGTGTTAAGAAATACACAGAACAGGTAAATCCCTAGTCATATAATTAGATTAATGGGTAACTGGTGATGGAGGGCAGTCAAATGACAATATTCTTAGTCTGCATATGGGCTGACACTATACTAAACTGACAATTTATTTAAAAGTCATTCAGTTGTGTATTTAAAATAAGTTAATTTTATGGTGAATAAATTAAACTATGATGGAAACGGGGGAAAAGGGAGAAACAGTGTAGGAATAGAAGTTGGGACAGAGGAATGAAAGAAATGGGAAGTTTAATGGAATAATGTCTCAAGGTTTGTGTAGGTTGAAAGGACTAATGAAATGATACTATCCACTTTCTCCTCTAACAGGATCAGTGTGTTCAGATTGATATTGAGGTCTTTAATCCATTTGGACTTGAGTTTTGTGCATGGTGATAGATACGGATCTACTTTCATTCTTCTACAGGTTGACATCCAGTTATGCCAGCACCATTTGTTGAAGATGCTTTCTTTCTTCCATTGTGTGCTTTTAGCTCCTTTATCAAAAATCAGGTTTTCATAGGTTTGTGGGTTAAGATCTGGGTCTTCTATTCGATTCCATTGGTCGACTTCTCTATTTTTATGCCAGTACCAAGCTGTTTTCAATACTGTTGTTCTGTAATAGAGTTTGAAGTCAGGGATGGTAATGCCTCCAGAAATACCTTTATTGTATAAGATTGTTTTGGCTATTCTGGGTTTCTTGTTCTTCCATATAAAGTTGATTATTGTCCTCTCAAGATCTGTGAAGAATTTTGATGGGATCTTTAAGGGGATTGCATTAAATCTATAGATTGCTTTTGGTAGAATTGCCATTTTTACTATGTTGATCCTCCCAATCCAAGAGCAAGGGAGATCCTTCCATTTTCTGGTGTCTTCTTCAATTTCTTTCTTCAAAGACTTAAAGTTCTTGTCAAATGGGTCTTTCACTTATTTGGTTAGAGTTACCCCAAGATATTTTATGCTATTTGTGGCTATCGTGAAAGGTGAAGCTTCTCTGATTTCTTTCTCTGCTTCCTTATCCTTTGTATATAGGAGGGCAACTGATTTTTTGGAGTTGATCTTGTATCCTGCCATGATACTAAAGGAGTTTATCAGCTGTAGGAGTTCTTTGGTGGAGTTTTTCGGGTCGCTTATGTACACTATCATATCATCAGCAAATAACGAAAGTTTAACTTCTTCCTTTCCAATTCGAATCCCCTTGATCCCCTTGTTTTGTCTTATTGCTATTGCTAGAACTTCAAGCACTATATTGAAGAGATAAGGAGAGAGTGGACAGCCTTGTCGCGTTCCTGAATTTAGTGGGATGGCCTTGAGTTTCTCTCCATATAATTTGATGTTAGCTGTCGGCTTGCTGTAAATAGCCTTTATTATATTTAGGAATGACCTCTGTATCTCTAATCTCTCCAAGACCTTTATCATAAAGGGGTGCTGAATTTTGTCAAATGCTTTTTCTGCATCTAATGAGATGATCATATGGTTTTTTTCCTTCAGTTTATTTATATGATGGATTACATTGATAGATTTTCGTATGTTGAACCAGCCCTGCATCTCTGGGATGAAGCCTACTTGATCATAGTGGATAATTTTTCTAATGTGTTCTTGGATTCTGTTTGCCAGTATTTTATTGAGAATTTTTGCATCGATGTTCATAAGTGAGATTGGCCTGTAATTCTCTTTCTTGGTTGAGTCTTTGTGTGGTTTAGGTATCAGGGTAATTATAGCTTCATAAAAGGAATTTGGCAATGACTATTCTGTTTCTATATTATGAAATACCTTAAGGAGTATAGGTATTAGGTCTTCTTGGAAGTTCTGGTAGAATTCTGCATTGAACCCATCAGGTCCTGGACTCTTTGGTAGGGAGGTTTCTGATAACAGTTTCTAATTCTTCGTGACTAACAGGACTATTTAGAGCATTTACCTGGTCCTGGTTTAACTTTGGTATATGGTACTTATCTAAAAAAGTATCCATTTCTTTTACATTTTCCAATTTTGTGGCATACAGGCTTTTGTAGTAACATCTAATGATTCTCTGAATTTCCTCTGTGTCTGTGGTTATGTCCCCCTTTTCATTTCTGATCTTATTAATTTGTGTGTTCTCTCTCTGCCGTTTGATTAGTTTGGCTAGGGGTTTGTCAATCTTGTTGATTTTCTCCAAGAACCAGCTTTTTGTTTCATTGATTCTTTGGATTGTTTTCTGTGTTTCTATTTTGTTGATTTCTGCCCTCAGTTTGATAATTTCCAGTCTTCTACTCCTCCTACGTGAGTCTATTTCTTTCTTTTCTAAAGCTTTCAGGTGTGCTGTTAAGTCTCCAATGTGTGCTTTCTCCGTTTTTTTTAAGTGAGCACTTAGTGCTATGAATTTTCCTCTTAGCCCTGCTTTCATAGTGTCCCATAAGTTTCAGTATGTTGTGTCTTTATTTTCATTAAATTCAAGAAAGACTAATTTCTTTATTTCTTCCTTGACCCAGGTGTGGTTCAGTAGTTGACTGTTCAGTTTCCATGAGTTTGTAGGATTTCTGGGGGTAGCATTGTTGTTGAATTCTAATTTTAATCCATGGTGATCTGATAAGATGCAGGTGGTTACTAATATGTTTTTGTAACTGTGGAAGTTTGCTTTGTTACTGAGTATGTGGTCAATTATCAAAAAGTTTCCATGAGCTGCAGAGAAGAAGGTATATTCTTTCCTGTTTGGGTGGAATGTTCTATAGATGTCTGTTAAGTCCATTTGGTTCATTACCTATATTAAGTCTCTTACTTCTCTGTTAGGTTTCTGTCGAATTGACCTGTCCATTGGTGAAAGAGGAGTGTTGAAGTCTCCCACTATCAGTGTGTTTGGTTTGATGGCTGTCTTGAGTTCTAGTAATGTTTCTTTTATATAAGTGGGTGCTTTTGTATTAGGGGCATATATATTCAGGATTGAGACTTCATTCTGATAGATTTTTCCTGTAATGAGTATAAAGTGTCCCTTTCCATCTCTTCTGATTGATTTTAGTTTGAAGTCAACTTTGTTAGAAATTAGTATGGCCACACCCGCTTGTTTCTTAGGTACATTTGCTTGATAAACCTTTTCCCAACCCTTTACTCTGAGTAGATGTCTGTCTTTGTGGTTGAGGTGTTTTTCTTGTAAACAGCAGAATGTTGGATCTTGTTTTCGTATCCAATCTCTTAGCCTGTGCCTTTTTATAGGTGAATTGAGTCCATTGATATTAAGTGATATTAATGACCAGTGGATGTTAACTCCGGTTGTCCTTTTTTTATTTGGTAGTAGAGATTTTGTGTTTCCTTTCTTTGAGATGTGCTGGTGAAGGGTCACTAGATGTCTGAGTTATTTTGGGCAATGCTGGACTCCTTTGTTTGTGAATTTCCTTCTATTACTTTCTGTAAAGCTGGATTTGTGGCTATGTATTGTATAAATTTGTTTTTATCCTGGAATATTTTGTTTTCTCCATTTATAGTGAATGAAAGCTTGGCTGGGTATAGTAATCTGGGCTTGCATCCATGGTCTCTTAGTTTCTGCAAAACATCTATCCAGGACCTTCTGGCTTTCATGGTTTCCATAGAGAAGTCAGGTGTTAGTCTGATAGGTTTTCCTTTATATGTTACTTGACCTTTTTCCTTTGCAGCTCTTAATATTCTTTCTTTATTCTGTATGTTTTGTGTTTTGATTATAATATGGTGAGGGGATGGTTTTTCTTTTTTTTTTGATCCAGTCTATTTTGTGTTCTGTAAGCTTCTTGAACCTTAATAGGAATATCTTTCTTTAGGTTTGGGAAGTTTTCTTCTATAATTTTATTAAATATATTTTCTGGGCCATTAAGCTGTAATTCTTCTCCTTCTTCTACGCCTATTATTCTTAGGTTTGGTTTTTTTATTGTGTCCCAGATTTCCTGAATCTTTTGTGATGCGAATTTGTTGGATTTGCTGTTTTCTTTAATCAGTGCGTTTATTTTCTCTATGGTATCTTCAGAATCTGAGATTCTTTCTTCTATCTCTTGTATTCTGTTGGTTATGCTTGTTTCTGTAGTCTCTGTTCGTTTACATAGATTTTCCATATCCGGCTGGCCCTCAGGTTGTGTTTTCTTCCTTGCCTCCATTTCAGTTTTCAAGTCTTGCACTGCTTCCATTATCTGTTTGATTGTTTTTTCTTGGTTTCCTAGGATATCATTTACGGATTTACTCAATTCTTCAAACTTTTTGTTATTCTTCTCGTCCATTTCCTTAAGGGAGTTTTTCACCTCCTGTCTAAGGGACTCTATTACTTTCATAAAGTCAATTTTTTCTACTTCTTCTTGATTAGTGTGTTCAAGTCCTCCTGTTATAAGTTCCTTTGGTTCTGGTGCTTTCATGTTGTTTTTCAAATTGTTGGAGGAATTCTTGCATTGGCGCCTGCCCATTTCTTCCTCTGAATAATCCCCTTTGGGTCTTCTTTTAGTCTTTTAGAAGTTCAATTCCCCCCAATGAATTCAATTCACTCACCCCTATGAATGATGGATCCTCTGGCAGACTGTCAGGTCTCCTTGCAGGCCAAGCAGCTCGCTGACAAAGGGCCTACCTTGCTACAGGCAGGCTAATGAAGGAGGGGACCTCCCACCGGCCTGGGTGCACTCAATTCCAGGTCCCTGGCGCCCAAACAGGCTGAGCTGTGGGATTTTGTGGCCCCAAAGACGGGAGGATGAGGCGGGGTAGGGGGTTCTGGGTGCAAGCTGGGAAGGGACAGGAGGCCATTTTGTCTTACTGACTGGTTTTTTTTTTTCTTTACAAAAGCTTCTCAGTCTCAGGAGGTCCAATTTATTCATTGTTGCTCTTATTGTCTGTGCTACTGGGGTTATACATAGGAAGTGATCTCCTGTGCCTAAGTATTGCAGCCTACTTCCCACTTTCTCTTCTATCAGGTTCAGTGTGTTTAGATTTATATTGAGGTCTTTTATCCATTTGAACTTGAGTTTTGTGCATGGTGACAGATATGGATCTATTTTCATTCTTCTACAGGTTGACATCCAGTTATGCCAGCACCATTTGTTAAAGATTCTTTCCATTGTATACTTTTAGCTTCTTTGCCAAAAATCAGGTGTTCATAGGTGTGTGAATTAATATCTGGGTCTTCGATTTGATTCTATTGGTCAACATCTCTGTTTTTATGCCAATAAAAAGCTGTTTTCATTACTGTAGCTCTGTAATAGAGTTTGATGTCAGGGATGGTAATGCCTCCTCAAGTTCCTTTGATACATATATAGGATTATTTTGACTATCCTGGGTTTTTTGTTTTTCCATATAAAACTGATTATTGTTCTCTCAAGGTCTGTGAAGAATTTTGTTGGGCTTTTAATAGGGATTGCATTGAATCTATAGATTGCCTTTGATAGGATTGCCATTTTTACTATGATAATGCTACCAATCCAAGAACACTGGAGATCTTTACATTCTGGTATCCTCTTCAATTTCTTTCTTCAAAGACTTAAAGTTCTTGTCAAATAGATCTTTCACTTCTTTGGTTAGTGTTACCCCAAGATACTTTATTCTATTTGTGGCTATCGTGAAAGGTGATGTTTCTCTGATTTCTCTCTCAGCTTCTTATCCTTTGTGTATAGGAGGTATACTGATTTTTTTTAGTTGATCTTGTATCCTGCCATATCACTGAAGGTATGTATCTGCTGTAGGAGTTCTCTGGTAGAGTTTTTAAGGTCACTTATGTACACTATTATATCATCTGCAAATAACAAAAGTCTGACGTTTTCCTTTCCAATTCGAATTCCGTTGATCTCCTTATGTTGTGTTATTGCTATTGCTAAAAATTCAAGCACTATATTGAAGAGATATGGTGGGAGTAGACAGCCTTGTCTTGTTCCATTTTTTAAGGGAGTTTTTCACTTCGTGTTTAAGGGTCTTCATCATTTTAATAAGGTTACATTTAAAGTCGATTTCTTCTGCTTCTTCTGGGTTAGAATGCTCAAGTCTTCCTGTTGCATGTTCACTGGGTTCTGGGGTTATCATGTTGCTTTTCAGGATGCTGGAGGAATTCTTGCATTGGCACCTGCCTATCTCTTCCTTCACATGAGGGCCAGCAGAATCTTGGTGTCTTGGTCCAATCTTTTCTGTGGCTGACTGTGTACTTGGGAGATTTTCTTGGTTTGCCCTCTCTTAGGTCCCCTCAGCACTGGAGGGGGCTCTCAGATCACTTCTGCCCTGAAGCAGGCTGTTCTGGGGGATTCTAGGACCTCACAAATGAAAAGGCAGGCTTGGGGTCAGCGTGGAATGGGGTTAAGAAACCCAGCAGCAGGGAACACACCTGCTGGATGGCCAGAAAAGCTTAGGGAATTGGAGGGGGGATGGATTCAGTCCCCCGGGACTGAAAGTGTGGCACTTTAGGCTATCTGGCCATATGGCCACTTACTCACTTCTCCAGATCCCCTCAGCACAGGAGCAGAGCTCTAAGGATCTCACAGACAAAAAGGCGGGTTTGGGGGGACAGGGTGGGAGGGTAGAATGAAGACACACTGGCAGGAACACTCTCTGCTGGCTCTCCAGACCCCTCAGCCCTGAAGCAGGCTGTGTTAGTGGATCCAAGGATCTCTCAGATGAAAAGGCAGGTTTGGGGGCAGGATGGATTGGGGTAAAGAAAGCCAGTAGCAGGGAACTCACCCTGCTGGATTGGCAGATAAGCTTAGGGGGATTCAGTCCCCCAGGACTGTCAAAGAGCGTGTCCCTTCAGGCTGTTTGGCCATGTAGCCACTTACTCACCTCTCCAGATCCCCTCAGCATGGGAGCAGCTAGCCTACTTTCTTATGGAATCCAGGACCAACTGTCCAGGGGTTGCTCCAACCACAATGGGCCAGGCCTTCCAACATCAATCACTAAGATAATGCCCTACAGGCCGATATACAGTCAGATCTTCTGGAGGCACTTTCTCAATGGAGGCTCCCTCTTTTCCAGTGACTCTAGTTTAAGTCGAATTGACACAAAACTAGCCAGAACATACCTATAGATAAGTGTAGACCAGACCTCTCATCAGGAAAACTCCTTGCAAGTTGTTAGAAAAGCGTAGGTACTGATTTAGGCCTCAGTTTTCTGTTCTAAAGATCAGTTATAGACTTAATAGCAAGTCCCCTCTCCACATGTAATACTCTATTCGGTATTTCAAAAGGTGAACAGATGGCATTAGATAACTTAACTCGAGACTGTGAAGATGAACTGACACAGGTAAAGAATTGGGAGTGGTAGGCAAAGAAATATGCAAAAACTGAACAGGAATTGTATTTCACATTATATTTTATTTTATAATGTATTTTTAAAAGTTTTATTTTGTAATTGAAAGACAATGTGTTTCTGAATAAAAACCTTGAAACTGAGAAAAAAAGAGAAAAAAATTTCTTTCAATAATCGGAGACCACTAGAAAAAAAATCACAACTGTTCAAAGTACAAAATTATGAAGCCTCGACACACCAGATTCATTTACAACACAGCTCCTGCATATAAGGCTCAGGGACTATTGAAGAATTGGGGACTTAAAGATTGTAGGGTCAGAGGAACAAGGAATTTTCTATGAGATTTTGTCTTCTAAAAATTTTGGAATCTATAACCAGAAAGTCTCAATAGCAGGACTGCCTAGAACATGAGGCCTCAACCAGACACAAAGAACTTCTGGCAACTAAACAATTCTAAGAGTAACAGAAATGAGCACACCAATTGATTATCCAATAGCAAAATGTCAGCCCTAAAGACATACATACAAGTAACATTATGCAAACTAAACAGGTTCTATTTATGTATTTTGGAACATACAAATATTTATATTTGCATTTTAAAATACATATTACACATATATATTTGTAAGACCTTTTTGAACAAAGAGGACAGTAATTTGAAAGATAACATGTGGAGTTATGTAGGAGGGTAGAGGAAAGAAAAGGAAGGGGGAATATTATAATCCCAAAAATATTTTTTTAAAACGAAAAATATTAGTCAGATTAATCTAGATAAATCATTTCTTTTCTCATAAAGGTTTAATGGTCCAATGTTGGTTTGTCAAGCAGAAATTCCTTTTCAAATAATTTAATATGGATAGCATTTGCTTTAATAGTCCATTTCAAAAACATGTATCAACATGCTTTTCAATATTAACAGACTAAAAGAGAAAACAAACATGGCTTTTTCCAGCAATTAATATTTTCAGTTTATTATTTCAAGTGTCATATGTTTATATAATGAATTTTATTGTTTTAGACCCCATTTGACTCTCTCATGGCCCTCTCTTCCACTGAAATTCACAATGCCCCCTATTGCTTTTAATTCTTGTTTTTGATTGGGACTTGATCCTGTATGCCTGAGTTCTTGGGTTCAATCCCAAGGACCACCAAAAATATATTAATAGTGGTGCTATACCAATATTATGGGGTGACATTAATAAAAGGGTATGACCTATTGATCCTTACAACATGCTCCTAACCTCCATGAAATTATGAGTGAAAAAATAAAAAAATCATATAGTATACTGATATATTCATATTAAAATATCAGAGTGAAACCTATTTCTTGGTATGCTTAGTAAAAATTAATGAAAAGAAAATATTTTAAAATTCCCAAAGAACTCATATTGTATTATTCTATCTTAACAAAACTGAAATAATAAAAAAGATTGATTTAGTAATAATGCATTTATAAGAAACTATGGCCATTATGGGTATACCTGCACAAAAAAGACAATTGTCCAGCATATGTATCTAAGAAAATGAAATACTTTTTTGCTTGTTATAATATAAAGCATATTACAAGTATACCAAACAATCCTACAAGTCAGGCAGTTATACAAATATCAAATTGAACTACAAAGTAAACAACAGAAAGTGATGGAAAATACCCCCAGAAATGGGTTGCATAATGCTTTATTAACCTTGATTTTTTTTAACACTAATGAGAATGGAACAATAGCAGCAGATAGACACTGGATAATAGAAAAGACTTATGAATTAAATCAGCCAGTGTATTTCAAGGATGTGTTGGCCTCAGAATGGAAACCAGGCAATGTGCTATGTTTCACAGGAGAAGAAAAATTTTGGATACCATCAAAATTAATAAAGATTCAGTTTGAAAAATAGAAACCTCTTGAGAAAAAAAATGATATTTCATCCACAGAGGTGACAATCATACAGGAGGTAAGTAAACCTCATAAGGGTTGGGGCAGGGTTCTATTCTTGTCTTTGCAAGACTTCAAAAAGTAGAGAGAACTTAGACATCTAGATGCCTAAAGATGAAAATATTTATGCTGCATCATCATCTGAATGGTAAAATTTGATTATCTGAACATTTATACATCCCTACTCAAAAATCAAACCTGGCTTTGGAGTTAACAATGGCTATCCCTCTCTAAAATCCAAGCATGTTGTTAGAAGAAAAGGCCAGAGTTTCTGTCTCATGTTAGCAGCCATCTGGTATAGGACAGAAAGAAGGAAGAATTTAGAAAAAAATACTTTTCTTCATACCTATTTTTGTCTCTATCATACCTTTTATTGAATATATGTCTATATAAATAATGTTTAAATTTTCCACAATGAACAATGAATTTTCCTGCAGTAATCCTTGAAGTTTCCAGTAAAAAGATTGGGCCCTGTAACAACGACTCCACCTGGCTGATGATGTTGACAGGGCTACTTTAAGACCAGTTTTGGGTACCACCTATTCAAAATGATTCCAACTTGGTTAGCTGAAATGGTGCATCTTCTTACCACATTCTGGCTAGAACTTCAAATAAGATCTTCAGAAAAACACTACTGAGTACTCAGAGACTTTTTCCAATTATACCAGTCAGTAATCTTGAAATGTAACTATCATTTACTTCTACAGGATCCCATAGAAAGAACATCACCCCCATGAGAGCTGGAAGTAATTCTAGAAGATGACGTCACCTCTACAAACAAAGTTTGTCCTCAGGATTAGGGACATAAATTAGGGGTTGATTATAACTGATATAGGATTGTGAGTTGGGGTGGAAATTATGTAGGCTCAGAGATCTCTCTGGAAAACAAAAGGAAAATTTGAGTTGGATAATAGGTAGATTAGTATGAGCTTACTCATATTAATAATAATAGTGAGTAATAGAGTGAATACTTATGAGCTATTATTTATGGACAATTTACATTGGTATAGATTCTTATATATTGATACAAGTTCAAATTGTATTTGTTATATTGAATATGTCCCTATTTCTGTTTACAATACTTTTACACCTATATAAAGTAATTTTTCAGATTGTATGCATGTATGTTCCTATCTCTGTTTAAGACATTTCGTATATTGATACAATTTTAGAACATATTTATTATATTGCATTATACATTTCTACCTCTGATCAAGACACTTGTACATTGTTTATATTTGAGGTCATTGTCCTCAATTGTTGCACAGTTGTTTAAATAATTTTTAATATTCTAATATGAAGTCTTAGTCAATAAGTTATTCAGGTATTAAGTATTATAGGTTTATTATAAGTCATTCATGTTTGTCATACTTACAGTTAGATTAACCAGGTTTTTTAAATACATAGAGATTGTAGTCTGCGTACATAGATAAATCTTCAACCACTTCAAAGAACTGTAGAATATGGCATTTAAATAACTTATGTTTCTATTGACATAAGATACAATTGCTCTTGGCAGCACTGATCTATTCCTGAGAGAATGTTGAGCAACAAAGACACTCTTCTTGGAGCTTGTTTTCTTCTTGGCAAAACTGCCCATGCCTCAATCACTGATAAAATGCATGTTGTCCAGACTGGACAAGCAGGATACAAAACCAAAGACTGCCAACCTTTGCCAAGGTAGGGTAAGACAGTTTTGAAAAAATTTTCTGCCTCTGAAAATGCTGTCAGTTACTCTAGGCCTTAGCCAAAGTTGGTTGTTAGAACATTGCAAATGAGACTTTGGGTGTTTGCCTAAGTAGCCAGTTGTCTCTGTCATCTACTGCAAAATTTGGAAGCTGCCTGACTGCTCTTCCTGCCTACTCAAGTAATATTATCTCTCTTTTCATGCCTTCAATGAGGTTAAAGATTAGATAGTCATAGTTACCGTCCTCTTATGATTTAGCCATACTCTTTCTAATACAAGATTTAGACATCTTAGGATAGAATGATTATTGAAACTTTTAGCATATGTTCCTTGCTTAATATTGTTTATACTCACTATAATTCTGATTTTTATACTTGTTATCTGTTTTTATTGTGTATAGTTTTCTATTAGGTTTAAAACTCTCTTATTTAAACAAATGGAGGTGGTGCTACATGATTTCCTTCAGTCAGTAGCCTTTAACATACCAGTGTAGGCCCATATTTCTATATGGTGTGGCACCCATTTGAGGGGGTCACGTAGCTCTGCAGACAAGCTGTCTCTGCCTAACAAAGGGTCAGGATATTGTTGCTCCTTCCTTTGTAATTTGGAGGATGCCTTATAGAGATGCTGATTCAAGCCTATGTGACAGCTAGCATACACAGCAGACAGGTAGATACAGACGCGACAAAATGCCATTCACCTGGTTACCTAGGAGACAGGTCTAATGTATTTTCCCGCTCAGTTTTTGTGTTGGTATAAAAGCTGTTTTGGATAATAAATGCAGAGAGATCTTCAGAAGAGGACCCTGAGATGCCCTTCCATGATGACCATGTAAGCTGTGTCTGGTTATTCCTTGCAGCTCCATACCAGTCCAGTTAGGGAAAATAGTTATCTATGTTATGGCCCACGGGCTCTAACATACCAGCTCACTTGGGCATGGCCTCTTATGCTACATAAATCACATGCTTGCCTTCTCTCCCAGCTTATGGATTTGGTTTCTGTTCCTCATTCGTGTAGGGGACTGTGATCTTTCAGTCTACTCCTAAATAAATAACCCTTTATTATACTCATTTCTGAGCTATGGTGGGATTATATTTTAACTTCCATCTTCAGAAGTGTGCCACTGTAAAGGCAGGCATTCAGGGCTTATGTATGCTCAAGCACCTCCCCGTGAGACAGAGGACATCTGCTGCCTATGAGTCAAGATGTAAGAACTTTCATCTCCTTCTCCAGCAGTTTCTGCTTGCATGCTGCCTTGCTTTCTGCCATGACAGTAATGGACTAAACCTCGCTATTGTTATTGAGACACCACTACTAAAAGTTTTTCCTCTATTAGAGTTTCTGTGGTCATGGTATACCTTCACAGCAATAAAAACTCTAAATAAGACATTAATAATTATGTAAAATATAAGAAGAAATAAATGCAATTATTTGAAAAACAAACTCATAGGCTAACAAAACATAAACAAAAATGTCAATAGACAAAGTGAGAGTTCAGCATGATTTCCAGACAAAATATTAAACAATAGAAGTTATTTTATACTTGGAATAACACATGAGAAATTATGAACAACTGTAAGATTAGTATTCCTAAGAAAAATATATAAATAATACTAAGATAAAAAACTTCAACAAAGAGGAACAGGATATTATTTAAGAAGAGAATAATTCCATAATCTAATAAAGATTCTGGGTATCCTTAACTTGATGAATTGAATGGAATACTAATCAAAATTTTTGTCAAATTTTGAAGTAAACATGAACAAAAACTATCTTTGAATAATAAGCCAGTATTGCTGTAGTAAGAAACTGCTTGTTTCTCCCAGCCTCCTGGCTTGCTTAGACCCAAAATAATTAAATCACTGCTTGGCCCATTAGCTCTAGCTTCTTATTGGCTAACTCATCTGTGTATTGCCATATGACAGTGGCTTACCGGCAAAGTTTCAGCATTTCTGACTCTGGTGGCGGCTCCATGGCATATCCCTCTGACTCTGCTCTTCTTCCTTCCTGCATTCAGTTTAGGTTTCTCTGTCTGCCTAAGTTCTGCCCTATCAAAAGGCCAAAGCAATTTCTTTTTTCTATAACCAATAAAAGCAACATATAGACACAAGGACCTCCCACCTTATTTCCCCTTTTCTGTTTAAATAAAAAGGTTTTAACTTTAAAATAGTAAAATTACATATACAAAGCAGGTATCAAGCAAGAATTACAGTTACAATATTTATATCTATTCTATCTTTCACCATAACAAAGAAAAACTATAACTATCACTATAAATTCTTCATCTCCATTAAAGACTACAGAAGGATACAATATTACCTAAGTAAACAGGAAGTACATTTTAAGCAACTTCCAAAACTCTAGAATTAACAGAGACATTTCACTGCCTGAACAGTCACCCAAAGTTCTTCTGTATCATGGGGCATCCATCTTCAGACTACAGGCCCATAGTATCCAGCAGACTTTCCCATGAAGGAGGAAGTTTCAAACACAGTTCCACTTATATTGGAAGTTTGTCAATCACTTTCTTCTGTGCCCTGCAGAACATCTGGCAGACACTTTTATGAAGCAGGAACCTTAAAGGATCATCTCACCTTTAGGCAAGTTCAGCAGTCATTTCTCTGTGGATCCTGCCTGTCCAGTTCATCTAACAAACTCCATAAGGAGTCTCTTCGATGCCCATGTTCCACTTGAAGTAGATTGGTACTGCCAGGAGCAGATGTGTCTCACTGTCATGAAAGCCCTAAATTCTTAAGTCATTTAAATGCCATATTCTGAAGGTCTCTGAAAGATTTGAAAAATAACTGACTAACTGAAATATATCTCTATATATTTAGAAAATCTAGCTAACATGACTACAATCTTGACTATTATAGATGACTGTCTATTAACCTACATTCCTTAATTATACATTACATTTTGAAATGAACTACATAAACACAATACCTTAATCAAGGGCAGAAATACGCCTATACAGTATAACAAAATTTACCTTAAATTCGTATCAATAAACCAAGATCCATACTAAAGCACATTATTCATCTCTATAGCATATCCCCCTTTAAATGTAACCAAACAATTATAAACAATATTTGGGAATATGGGCATAGTTATTAATCTCCATACTGCTTCCTGCTGTTTAATGGTGCTATTAATCAGGTCTTTCATGGTATATTCTATATTCAGTCAGCAGCTGAATGAAGTAATTTTTTGAGGGTGTTTACATTGACCTTTCAGGGGATCATACTTTATCAAACCATATTAGCCTAGAATGGCTCCACAGTTTCTCATCCTCTGTGAAAATAAAAGAAGAACCTCTTTTCCAAAACAACATATCTGTAGTCAAGATACTTTTGTTATATACATGCTGATTTAGCTTATCAGCCCATACAGTGAAATGTCTCTCTGTACTTAGCTCCTTCACAGTCAGAAAATTCAAAGAAAGCACAATTACATACATAATCCAGACTCTCTGTGTCTAGTCCATCTTTATACATGGCTTATTGTTCTTTACTCCTTTTAATCTATGGTACTTTGTCTTAAAGACTTTACCCTTTAAAAAAACATTAACTTTATTTTATGACTCTCTTTACTCTTTTTCTTCTCTCTTCCAAGCCTACATATATTTATCCAACACTATGTCTCATCTGGATTTGTCTTTATTGCATATCTGTAACTCTTTACTGTCCAAGAGCGCTTTTTAAAATACTAAGCACTTTCTAAAATTTAAGCTGCACCATTAGTATAGTATATACGGTATTGCCTTCTTACTCACACAGTCCAGCATGGCAGAGCTGCCTGCTGCTTCCCTTCTAAGAGTTGCACACTGCCCCACTCTCTGGCACATAGCCAGTCCATGTTGCCATTAAACAAGCTGCAGCAGTCTGCTCACAACCCCCCTCTAAATGCTCTGTGGCCAGACATCCTGACTTTTAGAGTCAGAGTTCTCACTGGAACATGACCCAGAAAGCTGGCATTTCAAAACAGCATGGCCTTTTCTCCTTTGCTACATCTGAATCAGGAAAATCTCTCTTAAAGGAGCTGCAGCAAACCTCCAGCTGAAAAATAAACACAGCTAAACTTTGTGGGGTTTTTTTGTATGTGTGTGTCTAGAATTTCCTTTCAAGCCCTCTCAGGTTTTACATGGATTTGGTCCACCACGTTAGCATGCCAATTGTAGTAAGGGGCTGATGGAGGAGAGTTATCTGTCTATGTTTCTTTCATTGGTTAATTAATAAAGAAAACTGCCTTGGCCCTTTAAGAGAGGTGGAGTAGACAGAACAGAATTGTGGGAACAAGGAAGTAGAGTTGGGGAGACGCTTCAGGCATTCGCCATAGGAGTCTCCATGCTGCTCCTCTCCGAGATGGACGCAGGTTAAGATCTCTCCTGGTAAGCCACACCTCGTGGTGCTACCCAGATTACTAAATATGGGTTAAAGAAAGATGTGAGAATTAATCAATAAGAGGCTGAAACTATGGGCCAGGCAGTGTTTTAAAAGAATACAGTTTTCCGTGTAATTATTTCGGGTGTAAAGCTAGCCGGCGGCGGATTAGCTGGTTGCTGGGAACTGGGCGGCGGGAACACAGCCCCGCCGCTTTACCACTACAGATTGGCGCTCCAACGTGGTCACTAAATCCACTTAAAAACCTTGCCCGCTTGGGAAAAAAAGTACTCTGAGACCATGCCAATGGCTCACTGCTCCCTTCCTGCACCTGGGCAGATGGCGGAATCAGGCTTAGGCGAGCGGGACAGCATTTGCGGATTCCTGCCGCCATAGAGAGAGAGGTGTTTTCAGACTGCTCTGCGCGTCAGACTCGGCTGTAACTTGGATGAAAAGAGTTTCTGTGCTGCACGCTCAGTCTCAGAATTAAACTGCTGAGTGCGGCTCCAATGTGGACTGCTGTGTGCCTGGAACTGTGTGCGGCTCAGGGGCACCAAATGACTGAGGCAGGAGCGGCTTTGGCTCTGCTCCGCCATGCTGAATTGTGCTGACCTCAGGCAGGAACTATCGTAATTACCATGATAACAGCGCAGTTAAGGTTTAGACTTGGCTATAAACAGGCAGTACCGTATTATTTTAAGAAGTGGTTAACCTTTTAAGAAATGCTCCTGGATAGTAAAAAATCACAGATTCACAATAGAAAAGATTCAGACATAGAAGGCCTTTAAATGGCTCACGTAGGCTTAAAAGAGAAAAAAATAAATATATAGAGAATAAAGTTAATGCCTTAAAAAAGGGGTAAAGTCTTTAAAGAGACAGAATAAAGTAAAGTGATAGAGTAAAAATAAGCCACGTAAAAATGGAAAATTCACAGAGAGTCTGGATTATGTATTTTGTTGTGTTTTCTTTGATTTTTTTGACTGTAAAGGAGCTAAGTACAGAGAGACATTTCATTATATGGGCTGCCAGGCTAGACCAGAATGGACATCTTAACGGTATGACTTCAGGATTTGGATCTAAGAACATGATGCTTTGGAAAAGAGTTTCTTCTTTTGTTTTCACAGAGGACGAGACTCTGTGGATTGCTTCTATCCCAATATGGTATGATAGACCACGCCCTCCTGAAAGGTTGCTGTGAACATCTTCAAAAAATTACTTCACTCAACTGCCAACTGAGAGGAACCTAGCACACAGGTTATACCATGAAAGACCTAAATAACAACGCCCCCACTCAGCAGGAAGCAGTTTGGAGAGAAATAACTGCGCCCACATTCCCAAATATTGTTTATAAATGTTCTTTTACATTTAAAGGGGGATATGATATAGAGATGAATAATTTGCAATGGTATGGATTTTAAGGTCAATTTGTTATATGTATATGTATTTCTGATCTTGATTAAGGTATTGTGATTGTGTAATTCATTTAAAAATGTAATGTATAATTAGGAAATATAGGTTGTTAATGGATAATCATTGATAATAGTTAAGCTTGTAGTTATGTTATTAGATTTTCCAGATATGTAGAGATATATTTCAGTTAGATAGACATTCTTCATATCTTTCAAAGACTGCAGAATATGGCATTTAATGTTTTAATAACAGGGTTTTTCATGACAATGAGACACGTCTGCTCCTGGCAGCACCAATCTACTTCGAGAGGAAGATGGGCATCGAAGAGGCTACTTATGGAGTTTGTTAGCCATTTGGGCAAGAAACTGCTCTTGCCTGGACTGTTGCATAGACTGGACACAAAGAACCCGGAGAGAAAGGACTGCTGAACTTGCCTAAAGGTGAGATGGTCTTTCGGGGTTCCTGATTCATGAAAGAGTCTGCGAGACGTTCTGCAGGACACAGCAGAAAGTGACTGAACTGTCTTTGGAATTTCCTGCTTCATGGAAATGTCTGCTGGACACTATGGGCCTGAAGGCTGAAGATGGATGCCCCAACGGTACAGAGGAACTTTGGGTGACTGTCCAGGCAGCGAGTTGTCTCTGTCATTTCTAGAGTTTGAAAGTTACTTACTTCTTGTTTACTTAGGTAGTCTTATATCCTTCTGGAGTCTTTGATGGAGTTGAAGAATGGTTCAATAGTTATAGTTTTCCTTAGTTATGATAAAAGATAAAATAGATTTAAATATTGTAACTGTAATTCTTGCTTGATAACTGTTTTGTTACATGTAATTTTGCTATGTTAAAGTTGAAGCCTTTCTTTTTTGTTTAAACAGAAAAAGGGGAAATGATGGAGGAGAGTTATCTGTCTATGTTTCTTTCATTGGTTAATTAATAAAGAAAACTGCCTTGGCCCTTTAAGAGAGGTGGAGTAGACAGAACAGAATTGTGGGAACAAGGAAGTAGAGTTGGGGAGACGCTTCAGGCATTCGCCATAGGAGTCTCCATGCTGCTCCTCTCCGAGATGGACGCAGGTTAAGATCTCTCCTGGTAAGCCACACCTCGTGGTGCTACCCAGATTACTAAATATGGGTTAAAGAAAGATGTGAGAATTAATCAATAAGAGGCTGAAACTATGGGCCAGGCAGTGTTTTAAAAGAATACAGTTTTCCGTGTAATTATTTCGGGTGTAAAGCTAGCCGGCGGCGGGTGGCGGGACGCAGCCCCGCCGCTTCACACTACAAGGGGCCACTTGTTTGTCCTGGCTGCCCGACTATCTTACACCTGAAATAATCACACAGAAACTATATTAATTAAATCACTGCTGGGCCCATTAGCTCTAGCTTCTTATTGGCTAACTCTTACATCATAGTTTATCTTATTTCTAGTAATCTGTGTATTGCAACATAGCAGTGGCTTACTGTCAAAGTTTCGGCATGTCTGACTCTGGCAGTGGCTCCATAGTGTCTTCCTCTGACTCTGCCCTTCTTCCTTCCAGTATTCAGTTTAGTTTTCTCCACCTACCTAAGTTCTGCCCTATCAACAGACCAAGGCAGATTCTTTATTCATTAACCAATGAAAGAAACACTTAGACAGAAGGACATCCCACATCATATTGCAAAGGAAATTATCAAGTAGCCTCAAGATGAGAATAGACTGTGATAATGAGAAATCTAATTGCTAACCCAAAGTGACCAAGAAAAATAGAAAGCCAGAATAAACAGAAAATCATTTATTCAAAAGGAATGCATGAACAGGATTCTTTTTTTAAGTACACAAAATAGAGGTCAGATACTAGACTAAAGTTGTATGCACAAGTGTTACTAAGATAACAGAGAGGTAATTTAGAAACTAGAGAAATGAAACTACCAGAGTCATGGTGCCCTTAGACTTGGCATGACTTGAAAACAAAACCAGACAGCTAGAGGAGGAAGAAATACAGACAACATGGGCTAAATTCTAGTGGGAACATGAATGCAAAATATTCTACATAGGGTGCAAGAATAACTGGTAGGGTGGCATAATGCACAGGACATATTAACATTTTCCCCAATAATAAATGGTTAATAATTGAGAAATCCAATTATATAAATTAGTGTAATAACAAATTAAAGAAAAACTTCATGGTATAATTTATAGAAAACTAAAAGATCATAGTTAAATTCAACAGTGTAAAGACTGTTAGGGAATCAGCAATAAAACTTTAGTCTATCAAAATACTGAAGACTTTTTTATTTTTATTTTTTTTTATTTTTTTTATTTTTATTTTTTTCTGAAGACATTTTTTTGTTTTTTTTTGTTTTTTTTCTCATTTTTTTATTAAAAATTTCCATCTCCTCCCCTCCTCCTCCCCCTTCCCTCCCCTCCCTTCCACCCATTCCCCCCACTCCACCCCTCTCCAAGACAAAGAGCCATCAGGTTTCCCTTCACTATGTTAAGTCCAAGGTCCTCCCAGCTCCCCCTAAGTCCAGGAAGGTGAGCAACTGAGAAACCAAGGACAACGGCAATGAACATGAACTCTACAGCATGGATGGGCTCACTGTGAGCCTTGTCAGTTTGGTTGCTGAAGAAATTTTTTAAAAAGACACTGGCAAGTCCAAACAAAGGTTCAGCAAACTCTCTTTTTATTTCCTTGGGGCATATACCTAGACTCAATTTACCAGCTCTTCAGAAAATTGGCTGGGGTTCTGTGACTGGGTACCAGCCAGTGGAATGTGAAAGGATGTTTATTTGCCACATCTAAGTCTCTCATAGTGTCAAATTTTCCATGCTTTATTCTCCAGCTGGAAATATGATGTGGGAGAGTTCTTCTGTTTTAATAAAAAAACTGCCTTGGCCAGCCCTTAGGTGGGTGGAGTAGACAGAACAGGAAGAAGGAAGTGAGGTAGATGGCTCAGACAATTGCCCTGCCTCTACAGCCAGATGCGATGAAGCTCCAGCCTAAGATGGACGTATGCTAGGAACTTCCCGGTAAGGCACCACTTCGTGGTGCTACACAGATTATTAGATATGGGTTAATCAAGATGTGAGCAAGAGGCTGAAACTAAGGGCCAGGCAGTGTTTAAAAGAATACAGTTTCCGTGTAATTATTTCGGGGCATAAGCTAGCCGGAGGCCAAAAGCCAAGGGGCAGGAACGCAGCTCCACACTACAGAAGAAATATATATCTTCAAAGAGACTTTTGAACACACATGTAAAGAAACCATAAAAAATGACATCATCCAGGTTTCTAGAGTAAATCCAAAAAGAGCAGCTCCCAATTCTCCATAAACACAGAAATCTCATGGAAATATACTTTTACTATTTTGAACTTTTGCAGACTTAGGCATATTTGTTCTAATACTATTATAATTCTTTGGTAATCATAATACAATTTGTTATTATTTCCTCCCAAAATAAGGAAAACCACAAGACTCTTATGAACTTATAGTAAACTCACCAGAAATAAAGATAAGAATAAAATCATGGAAGGGCAAGTAAGAGAGATCAGCGGGGAAAAGCACTAACAGCCCCCAAGGCTGACAACCTAAATTTGTCCCTAGAAACAAACTCCATGGACTTGCTCTCTGATCTTCACACAAACACACAGCATGGTACACAGACACATAAAATTATGCATGCACACACATAAAATGTAAAAATATTTTCACGAGTTTTCAATTATACTTGTATAATTTTAACTTTCCCTTTCCTGTTTCCAAACCCTCTCATACACCCTTATTTGCTTTTTCAAATTCATGGCCTCTTTTTTTTTCATTAGTTGTTGTTACATGCATATATGCAAATATATACCTATATTCCTAAATTTAACCAACTTTATCTGTGTAATTATATATATAATTTTTTTGTATTGGATAACCAATTGTTCTGCTCTTCCTTGGGAAAGACTATTTATCCAACTCATGACATTTCTTAGTTAAAAACAGAACAAAAATTATGGGAAAATACACCATGCAAATCTTAAATAAAAAGGAAGATATTTAGCAGGGTGGGTGGCTTGTACATTTAATCCCAGCACTTCAGGTTGTGAGGCAAGAGAACTAAGAGTTCAAAAACTATCTGAGTTTAATAACTGGGAGGCAAACTTAGTTTAGATGACTCTCAGTCACAAAAAAACTGTGACACGAGAGGTGAATTCATAGTGCTACTATAAAGTATATTATATTTGTGGTAATGATCACACTATTTTATTTTATTTTATTTTATTTTGGTTTTTCGAGACAGGGTTTCCTGGTAGCTTTTGGAGCCTGTCCTGGAACTAGCTCTTGTAAACCAGGCTAGCCTCGAACTCACAGAAATCCACCTGCCTCTGCCTTTCAAGTGCTGGGATTAAAGGCATTTGCCACCACCTCCTGGATCACACAATTTTATACATTGGTGAAAACTCACTGAGCACTATACCAAAAATTAAATTTTAAAGCAAATAAATTTTAAAGTCAATTACATTTGTCTATTTTTCCTTTATTTGTTTATTACACAACACAACCATACTTTCCCCTCCCCCTCTCCTCCCAATCCCTCTTCCGCATCTCCCCTCTGCCCCACACAACCACTCCTCCTCCATTTCTATTCCGAAATGGTCAGACTTCCCATAGATATTGGCAAAACATGCCATATCAAGGTGAGGTAAAATTAAGCATCTCCCCTCATATTGAAGCAGGACAAGCCAATCCAGTACGAGTAAAGGTTCAGAAAGCCAGTAAAAGAGTCAGAGACACCCCCTGATCCCACTGTTAGGAGTCCCACAAGAAGACCAAGCTACACAACGGTAACATATACACATAGGGCCTTGGAGAGTCCCATGTAGGCTCCCTGGCTATTGGTTCAGTCCTTGCGAACCCCTGTGAGCCCAGGTTAGTTGATTCTATGGGTTTTCTTATGGTGTCTTTGACCTCTCTGACTCCTACTATCCTTCTTCCTCCACTTCTGCAGAATTCCCTGAGCTCTGCCTAATATTTGGCTGTGGGCCTCTGCAAGTCAAGGGTATTTTTACAAGGGAAAATAAGCAGCTTAGAAATGAAGACATCCCATTAGTTTCTCAAACTTACAACAATCAGTAAATGCAAACCCAAAATAACAGTAGCAGAGAATGGAAATAGGAGTGGCACTCTGAAAGAGGAGGAAGAAGGCTAAAGATCAGAGGGAAAAAATGATAGTAATAAAACCTAAGTGAAAAAGAGGTATAGAAAGTACTTACAAGGAAAAAAGTACCAGTAACAGAGAGAGAAGAGGGGAAGGGACAGTGCATAAAGATGAATGATAAGGCAGACACATATTAAAATGATTCAATAGAAGTTGGAAAGTTCTCTTAGTGTTAAAACACACTTACTACAAGTTCCAGGAACACAAGTTAAATTCTCAGCACCCACATGGTAGCTTATATTCATTTGTAACACCAGATCCAGGGAATCTAAGGCCTCCTTCACCTCCATTGGCCCCAGGAAACATACAGTACACCTGCATACAAGCAGGTAAAACACTCATATATAAAAACAATTTTTTAATTTAAATGTGTCAATAAAAATTATGACATTGGAGGCTAACAAAACAAAAATGTAATTAAAATTAAGTCAAATCTGATAACTCACTCCAGTAATCCCAGTTCTTGAGAGGTAGAGACTATAGGATCAGGAATTCAAGGTATAGCTTAGTTGGCTTCATGATACCCTGGCTCAAAACAAAAATAAGTAATAATAAAACAATGTTTTTGAAACATCAGAGACACTTTCTCTGTTCTTCTGGACTCAGTCCCTTGGTCTCATCCTTCAACAGAACACCAGAAAATGCCTTCTTAACCTTCTACCCACTCCTGTGTTTCCCAGAGATGATACCTTTCTAACCTCTCTCCCCTGAGTTCCCAAATCCAGAAGGTACACCTGCTAAAAAAATGCCTTGCAGAAAACCAGGTAAGCTTCCCTCAGACCTTCTCCTTGCTCTATGTTCCCCAAGACCCAATTCCCCAATCTCAAGTACTACAGCAGATCAACCATGACAACCTTACCTTTCTTCTGCTCCTATCTCCTTGTAGATCCCACAGATCTTCCCTTTCTAAACTCCCCCCCCCCCAAATTGTTGCCTTGTCTGAGACTTCAACTCCAGGAAGGACTCCCACCAACCCAAGGGCTGTTCCTCCCAGTGTAACAAGTAGACAGAAGACAGATCAAAATCTCTCCCACTGCTCCTGAGAAACAATTCCCTGGCTCTGTAGCAGAAAACTTGATTTAATGCCTTATTCTCTGATCTTATTCACAATAGATCACAAAGACCTTCTCCTCCAACTTCATGTCCCCAGCTTATTCCAGTATCCTAGTCTCCAACACCAGCAGGCATTCCCTATGAACACATGATATGAGCAGGTCATGAAAACAGGCAGTTCACAACCACCAGACTCTCCAAAAAAATTCAGAAAGGAAACAGAAACCAAGGAATAAAACACCCACCAAAGAAAGACAAATCCAGAATCAGAACCTTAACCAATAATCAACCCAAACCAAAATGCATAGGTGCTATGGATTAATCCTTTTGTATACTATGAAGATTTGTCACTCAGATTGGTTTAATAAAAAGTTGATTGGCTGGTAGCCAGGCAGGAATTATAGATGGTACAACAAACTAGGAGAATGATGGGAAGAAGAAAGTTGGAGTCAGAGGAGATTCCAGCCAGCCGCTAAGGAAACAGGATGTGTAGAAAATGAGGTAACAAACCATAAGCCACATGGCAAAACATAGATAAGAAATATGAGTTAATTTAAATGTAAGAATTAGCTGGTAAAAAAATCTAAACTATCACTCAATCACTCATTATTAATATTAAGCCACTGAGTTATTGAGAGCAGCTGCGGTATAAGGAAATTCCACCTACACAGAGGTGTCAGCATAAGAACGCTATCAATAGTAATCAGGGCAACATGTCTCCACTAGAGCCCAGCTATCCTACCACAGCAGGACCTAATTATTCCAATATAGTTGAAAAAGACCTTAAAACAAACACTGTCAAGATAATAGAAGTCCTTACAGGAGAAATTATTAAATCCTTTAAAGAAATCTAGGAAACCACAAATGGTGAAAGGAAATAAATAAAACGGTTCGAGACCTAAAATTGGAAATAAAATCAATAAAGAAAACCCAAACTGAGAGAACTGTGGAAATGAAAACCTTGAGAATGTAAACAGGAAAAAACAGAAGCAATCAACAACAAGAGAACAAGAGGTGGAAGAAAGAACCTCAGTCCTAAAAGATATTAATAGAAGAAATGGGTACATTCATCCAAGAAAAACGTTATATCTAAAAAACTTCTGAAAAAAATGCAAGAAATCTGGAACACTATGAAAAGACCAAACCCAAGAATATTAGGAATAGACGAAGGAGAGGATACCCAGCTCAGAAAGTATTTTCAAAATACCATTAAAGAAAAATTTCCTAACCTAGAGAAGCAAATGCCTATAAAGATACAAGATATAAGAAACTCAGATTGCTGCCTTACCCAGTCATCATCACTGGAAGAACTAGAATTGATGGAGGACACACCAGGAGAACAAGGCCCTCTGAATCAACTAAACAAGGTGCATATGAGCACACAGAAATTGAAATAGCAAACACAGGACCTGCATAGGTCTACAACAAACCATATATATCGATAGATATAGACATACAAAGATATAGAGATTATCATTGGTGTTTTGGATTTTAGCCAATCTGACAGGTGTAAGATGGTATCTCAAAGTTGTTTTGATTTGCATTTCCCTGATAGCTAAGGAGGTTGAGCATGACCTTAAGTGTCTTTTGGCCATTTGAACTTCTTCTGTTGAGAATTCTCTGTTCAGTTCAGCGCCCCATTTTTTTAATTGGGTTAATTAGCATTTTAAAGTCTAATCTCTTGAGTTCCTTATAAATTTTAGAGATCAGACCTTTGTCAGTTGCAGGGTTGGTGAAGATCTTTTCCCAGTCAGTAGGCTGCCTTTGTGTCTTAGTGACAGTGTCCTTTGCTTTACAGAAGCTGCTCAGCTTCAGGAGGTCCCATTTATTCAATGTTGCCCTTAATGTCTGTGCAGCTGGGGTTATACGTAGGAAACGGTCTCCTGTTCCCATTTGTTGTAGAGTACCTCCCACTTTTTCCTCTATCAAGCTCAGTGTGTTCAGATTAATATTGAGGTCTTTAATCCATTTGGACTTGAGTTTCGTGCATGGTGATAGATATGGATCTACTTTCTAAAACACCAATGATAACCTTTGCTGGAGAGGTTGTGGAGTAAGGGGTACACTCATCCATTGCTGGTGGGAATGCACACTTGTGCAACCACTTTGGAAAGCAGTGTGGCGGTTTCTCAGGAAATTCGGGATCAACCTACCCCAGGACCCAGCAAGTCCACTCTTGGGAATTTACCCAAGAGAAGCCCAATCATACTACAAAAGCATTTGCTCAACCATGTTCGTAGCAGCATTATTTGTAATAGCCAGATCCTGGAAACAACCTAGATGCCCTTCAGTGGAAGAATGGATGAAGAAACTGTGGAATATATACATGTTAGAATACTACTCAGCGGTAAAAAAAAAACCAATGACATCTTGAATTTTGCATGCAAATGGATGGAAATAGAAAACACTATTCTGAGTGAGGTAACCCAGACCCAAAAAGATGAACATGGTATGTACTCACTCATAATTGGTTTCTAGCCATAAATAAAGGACATCGAGCCTATAATTCGTGTTCCTAGAGAAGATAAATAAGAAGGTGAACCCAAAGCAAACTAGATAGTTATCCTCCTGGATATTGGAAGTAGTCAAGATTTCCAGGCAAAAATTGGGAACTTGAGGGTTGGGCGAGACAGGGCCAAAGGAAGATGGGGAGAGAAAAGCGTGATGGGAAGAATGGGGGGAGCTCAGAGGAATGGGATGCTTGGGATACAGGAAGGGTGGATATGGGAGCAGGGAAGCATATATCTTAATTTAGGGAGCCATCTGAGGGTTGTCAAGAGACTTGACTCTAGAGGGGTTCCCGGGTTTCCAGGGAGATGCCCCCAGCTAGTTCCTTGGGCAGCTGAGGAGAGGGAGCCTGAAAAGGCCAGTTCCTATAGCCATACTGATGAATTTCTTGCATATCACCACAGAACCTCCGCCTGGCGATAGATGAAGAAAATGACAGAGCCCCACATTGGAGCACCGGACTGAGCTCCCAAGGTCCTGATGAGGAGCAGAAGGAGGGAGAACATGAGAAAGAAAGTCAGGACCGTGAGGGGTGCGTTCACCCATGGAGACAGTGGGACAGAACTAACGGGAGATCACCAACTCCAGTTGGAATGGGACTGATGGAACATGAGACCAAACTGGACTCTCTGAATGTGGCTGACGGTGGAAGCTGACTGAGAAGCCAAGGACAAAGGCACTGGGCTTTGATTCTTCTGCATGGACGGGCTCTGTGGGAGCCTTCTCAGATTGGTTGATCACCTTCTTGGACCTGGGGGGAGTTGGGAGGACCTTGGTCTTAACATAGAATAGGGAACCCCGATGGCTCCTTGGCCTGGAGAGGGAGGGAGGGGGGGGTATGGGTTGAGGGGAGGGGAGGGAAGGGGGAGGAGGAGAGGAGGAGATGGAAATTTTTAAATAAAAAAAGATATATAGATATAGATATATAGATATATATATACTATAGATATTAGCTTAGTGTTTATATTAGTTATTTTCTCTTAAAATCTTGTTCTTTTCTAATGAGAGGCAGAAAGGGTATGGATTGAGAAGGGAGGGGAGTCACTGGGAGGTTAGAGGGAGGGGAAATCATAATCAGGATATATTGTATGAGAAAAGATTCTATTTTAAATAAAAACATGGAAGAACATTTTCTACTTGCAAAGATGGTAAAAATGAATTAATCTTTTGAGATAAGAAAAAATAATTCTCTTAAGGTGGATAGGTTGTTCAGCAGTTAAGAGCATGTGCCGTTCTTCCAGAAGACCCAAGTTCAGTTTCCAGTATCCATATGAGGTAGCTTACAACCATCTGTGACTACAGCTCAAAAGAATCCATGGTGATCTCATGGTTTCCAGAGGCAATGTATCCATGTGCACACACGCAAGCACATGTGTATACACATATGTATCTATATATGTATTTTAAATAAATTATTTATGCAATATTTTATATATGTATGCACATAGTTTAGTTTAAATAAAATTAATTCTTTAGTAAATCATAATAATTCTTATATGTTTTTAGTGAGGGAAAATTAATACAATTTGGAGAACAATTTGATACTCTATTATAAAGTTGAAGATCTATATAATATATGACCTATCAGTTCTGTTCTTCTTTGATTTGTATCTGGAAAACAAATTGTAGCACAGGTGCCTGAAGGGACATGTCCAAGAATATTAGGTAAAGAATTGTTTATCATATTATCATATCAATCTTTGAAAGTATCTTACATGTCAGTGAAACAGAATCTATAGAACCTAAAATAAATCTGTGACACACTAATATAATTGAGTATACACAGAATTTTGTATGCATGAATAAACTGGTTCAAATCCATAAATATCAATTTAAAAATCTTGACAGAATGAAACAAGTAGCAAAATAGCATGTGATATGACATTCATATAAAGAATGAAGGCAAGTAAAATAATACAATTATATATTACCATATACATACCTAGCAATACATTAGAAATTTGAGATGTGACAGGCAAGATGGCTCAGCAGGCAAAGGGACTTTGTTGCTCCCACGTCTGATTTGCTGAGTTTGATCTCCAAAATATACATAATGGAAGAAGGAATGAACTTTGTTGAAAAATATCCGATGAACTCCCATACCATACACACAAATAAATGAATAATACAATAATAAAATTTTTGAAGAAAAATAGTAAACATTAAATTTAAACTAATGTTTGCCACTGAAGAGGACTGCAGAAGAATAAGACCCAAGAGTACTACAAAATAATCCTCATCTATTTACATGTTTTAGTCCAGAAAAATAAAAATATAAGACTGAAACTGTGGCTCAGAGGTAGAGTGATTGATCAGCAAAAGTGAGGACATAGATTCCATTTCCAGTACCGCTAAAACAAGGTTAAACTAAAACAAAAAACCCTGTATTTTCAAAATGTTGAGAATAAATTGTTTTTATTTTTTGTATATTTCACAAATAAATAAATAGAATAGTATAAATGTAAAACTACCCATGCATCACAAAGAGTCATATCCTAGAACAACAGAGATGTTTCCTTTGATGTTTTTTGTTCAGTGCTGTGAACCAAAACTTGTACTTAGTTTAATATGTGAGATAAATCCCAGCTCTACAGCAGAGGCCCATGTGCCACAATTTGAGAAGCAGCACTTGAGACCAAACACAACAGAATGCTGTGGGATAATCAACTACAAAAGAACACAGGCTCTGATCATGCCAGTGCTTTATACTAGCTATACAGGTTTAAGGAAGTTATATTTCATTTGTATATGTTGCTCTTTCCTCTTCAGATTATCTACCTCATAGTGAAGCTGAGAAAATTGAGAAATAGTTTTTAGATAGAAGCAAGAAAGACAATGACCTCAAAACTGCCCATAGAAAGTAGTACAAAATGAGAGTAGTTCCTGAGTCATTTAGTAGTTAAAGAAGAAAGTTGAAAAATGATAAACAATTCTAAAAGAGATGACACTTGATCTGGACATTAAATATTAAACATTTGTGTGAGGGCACAAGGATACTTGGGGAGCATCTCTAAGCAGGTAAGCATTTAATTTTGAAGTTCTCAACTCTGACATACAGGTCACTTCCAATCTTAAGTATATCCTTCACAAAGCCCACAGAAGATGATGATCAATGGTTGTGAGACGAGTGGAAAGAATAGTGAACTGTGGGGACCAATAAATTATCTACATGAGCTTGAAGAGATTGTGTAGTCAATGCTAAAAACAGAAGGGGAGAGAAATGTGGTGAATACATTGAAAGATCATCACCCTTTTCCCTACTGTTATTTTTTTTTTTTGTTTTCCATAGTATCATCATCTTCCAGACACACTCTGGAAAAACAGTCTGCTAAAAAAAATCAGATCAAATTATCAAGCTTTGGGTAAGATTGATGCAACTGATAAAATTAACTTTTGCTTGGACTTGAGTGACTGAGAAGTGGACTCAATCACTGCCTTACTGGTTGGATTACATTAGTAACCAGAGCAGAAACTTGTAGGCCTGGCAACAGGTTCTCTTAAGGGACAAAATGATTTAAGGTAATTCCAATTCAGTAAAGTGTAGGTATTATGACTGTCAAAATTTTGAACAGAAAGAAAATGATTTATGTGGTCATGTTACAGAGCTATAACCTGTGACATGATAGTTGTTTTAGTTTTTTTATTACAAATAAAACAGACTCGAATGGAGAAAGTAATAAAAGGGCCAAATGGCCTGTGGAATGAATCAAAATTCTATAATATCATACCCTAACTGATGGACTAATCATATCAAGTTAGCAACCATCCATCAGATTGATTAAGACCAGTTAGCTTGAGCTGTTTTTCTTTTCAATACCTGTGTCTTCAGGGAGAAAAGAATAAAGGAAACTCAGTTTGTAAGTATAAGCTATGAAAGGGTCTAATAGTGGAAACAATCCAAGTGTTATCCCTTGACCCAAAAACTTGAAAAATGATCAGTTTTTTCAAGAACTAGCTAAAGTCATCATGGAGCAAAAAGGAAATATGTCCAGATAACTGTGAGCAGTTTGGTTTAGCATCTAGTAACACCATTTTCCCAAGTGACATGGGGTGTTATTTCATGGCTATGCTTGCTCTTTCCCAAGGGTCTTATCAACTGGCTTCCTAAGTAGTATATTAAGGTACCATGAAAATATGTGTAGAGTTGTTCTTGCAAGAAACATAAAGTGGAAAGATAGATGGATGGATTTAATGGAGATTTATTTTGTTTGTCAACTATGTGTACATTTGAGTATGTACAAGTGTCTCTGGATGCCTAAGGATTCAGAAGACATCCAACATCCTGGAGCTAGGTTCTAGCTGCTTGTGTCACCTAATGCGGGTGCCAGAAAGTGAACTTGTGTCCTTTGCCAGAGCAATACATGTTCTTAACAAATGAGTCATCTTTCCAGCCACTGATAATGGTTTTTAATGGGTAGAAAGTAACACAAAAATACATTTTTGAGAATTTGAAGAATGGGAGTGGAGAAATAGCTCAACTAGTAAAGTGAAAGCTGAATAAGGAAGAGGAACTAATTTGGATCCTGAGCACCCACATTAAAAAATCTGAGCATGGCAAAACACACTTGTAATCCCAACACTGGGAAACACAGACAAGCAGATTGGGTTTATTGGGTATTTATATGTGCCCAGTTAAGAAGCCTTAAGGCCCATGAAAAAAGGCATCTTTTTCTTTTTTATTGTTTTTTTATTAAAAATTTCTGCTTTCTCCCCGCCTCCCATTTACCTCCCCCTTCCCCCTTCACTCCCCCTCCCTCTCCTGTCCAAAGAGCAGTAAGGGTTCCTTGCCCTGTGGGAAGTCCAAGGTCCTCCCACCTCCATCCAGGTCTAGGAAGGTGAGCATCCAAACAGGCTAGCCCCCCACACACAAAGCCAGTATATGTAGTAGGATCAAAATCCAGTGCCATTGTACTTGGCTTCTCAGCCACCCTCAATGTCCGCCATGTTCAGGGAGTCCGGTTTTATTTTGTGCTTTTTCAGTCCCAGTCCAGCTGGCCTTGGTGAGCTCCGATTAGATCAGCCCCACCATCTCGGTGGGTGGGTGCACCCCTCGTGGTCCTGACTTCCTTGCTCATGATCTCCCTCCTTTTGCTCCTCATTTGGACTTTGGGAGCTCAGTCCGGTGCTCCAATGTGGGGTTCTGTCTCTATCTCCATCCATCGCCAGATGAAGGTTCTATGGTGATATGCAAGATATTCATCAGTATGGCTATAGGAAAGGGTCATTTCTGGCTCCCTCTCCTCAGCTGCCCAAGGAACTAGCTGGGGGCATTTCCCTGGACACCTTGGAACCCCTCTAGAGTCAAGTCTCTGCCAACCCTAAAATGACTCCCTTAATTAAGATATATACCTCCCTGTTCCCACATCCACCCTTCCTATATCCCAACCATCCCATTCCCCCAAGATCTCCCCATCCTCTCCTTCACACTTTTCTCTCCCCATCCCCCCTTACCCCCATCCCACCCCACCCCCAAGTTCCCAATTTTTGTCTGGCAATCTTGTCTACTTCCAATATTCAGGAGGATAACTACATGATTTTCTTTAGGTTCACCTTCTTATTTAGCTTCTCTGGGATCATGAATTATAGGCTCGATGTCCTTTTTTTATGGCTAGAAACCAATTATGAGTGAGTACATACCATGTTCATCTTTTTGGGTCTCAGTTACCTCACTCAGGATGGTGTTTTCTATTTTCATCCATTTGCATGCAAAATTCAGGATGTCATTGTTTTTTACCGCTGAGTAGTACTCTAATATGTATATATTTCACACTTTCTTCATCCATTCTTACACTGAAGGGCATCTAGGTTGTTTCTAGGTTCTGGCTATTACAAATAATGCTGCTATAAACATAGTTGAACAAATGCTTTTGTAGTATGATAGGGCATCTCTTGGGTATATTCCCAAGAGTGGAATTGCTGGATCCTGGGGTAGGTTGATCCCGAATTTCCTGAGAAATTGCCACACTGCTTTCCAAAGTGGTTGCACAAGTTTGCATTCCCACCAGCAATGATGAGTGTACCCCTTACTCCACAACCTCTCCAGCAAAGGCATCTCTTTCAAAAAATAAAAAAGTAGCTGGCTCGTGAGGAACAACAATGGCAAGGTTGACTTCTGGCATCCACATCTAAGCACACACACACACACACACACACACACACACACACATATATATATATATAAATGAGCATCCAGACTCAATGCACATGAACACACACACATACACACACACACACACACACACACACACACACATAATTATTGAAAAAAAATTAAAGGTTGAAAAGAACTGGGCAAAGATGGTGCACTCCTTTAATCCTAGCATGTGGTAGGCAGAGGTAGTAGGGTCTCTGTTGTAGGGAGCGGTCTGCTTGTTCGTCCTGACCGCTCAGCTAGCTTACACCCAAAATAACCACACAGAAACTGTATTAATTAAAACAGTGCTTGGTCCATTAGTTCTAGCCTCTCATTGGCTAACTCTCACATCTTGATTTAACCCATTTCTATTAATCTGTATATTGCCATATGGCAGTCGCTTACTGGGAAAGATTCTAATTGGGTGTCCATCTCAGGTGGAGGATCCATGGCTTTGCCCTGACTCTGCTTTCTTCCTCCCAGCATTCAGTTCTGATTTCCACGCCTACCTAAGTTCTGCCCTATCAAAAGGCCAAGACAATTTCTTTATTCATTAACTGATGAAAGCAACACATAATGAGTAGACAAGGTAAGAACACATGTAACACCACAAAGAACAACATGAAACCTTTAAAATCTAGAGACCCTATAACAGCAAGACTTGAACAATATATATATATATATATATATAGCAGAAGAAAATGACTTAAAAATAACTTCAGGAGAATGTTTGAGACTCTTAAAGAGGAAATGAGAAATTCCCTCAAAGAAATGGAGTAAAAGACAAACAAAAAATTGGAAGACATAAAAAAATTCCTTAAAAAAACCAAGAAAAAGCAATCAAGAGACTAGACGGTAAAATGCCAATTAACCCAATTAAAAAATGGGGCGCTGAACTGAACAGAGAATTCTCAACAGAAGAAGTTCGAATGGCCAAAAGACACTTAAGGTCATGCTCAACCTCCCTAGCTATCAGGGAAATGCAAATCAAAACAACTTTGAGATATCATCTTACACCTGTCAGATTGGCTAAAATCCAAAACACCAATAATAGCCTTTGCTGGAGAGGTTGTGGGGTAAGGGGTACACTCATCCATTGCTGGTGGGAATGCAAACTTGTGCAACCACTTTGGAAAGCAGTGTGGCGGTTTCTCAGGAAATTCGGGATCAACCTACCCCAGGACCCAGCAATTCCACTATTGGGAATCTACCAAGAGATGCCCAATCATACAACAAAAGCATATGCTCATCTATGTTCATAGCAGCATTATTTGTAATAGCCAGATCCTGGAAACAACCTAGATGCCCTTCAGTGGAAGAATGGATGAAGAAACTGTGGAATATATACATGCTAGAATACTACTCAGCGGTAAAAAACAATGACATCTTGAATTTTGCAGGCAAATGGATGGAAATAGAAAACACTATTCTGAGTGAGGTAACCCAGACCCAAAAAGATGAATATGGGATGTACTCACTCATAATCGGTTTCTAGCCATAATTTAAGGACATCGAGCCTATAAATTTGGGATCCTTGAGAAGATAATAAGAAGAACCTCCACCTGACGATAGATGAAGAAAATGACAGAGCCCCACGTTGGAGCACCGGACTGAGCTCCCAAGGTCCTGATGAGGAGCAGAAGGAGAGAGAACATGAGAAAGAAAGTCAGAACCGTGAGGGAACCTCCAGCTGGCGACAGATGGGGAAGGTGACTGAGCCCCACATAGGAGCACTGGACTGAGCTCCCAAGGTCCTGATGAGCAGAAGCAGCGAGAACATGAGGGAGAAAGTCAGGAACGTGAGGGGTGCGTTCACTCATGGAGACGGTGGGACAGAACTAATGGGAGATCACCAACTCCAGTTGGAATGGGACTGATGGATCATGCGACCAAACCCATCTCTCTGAATGTGGCCAACAGCGGGGGCTGACTGAGAAGCAAAGGACAATGGCTCTGGGCTCTGATTCTTCTGCATGGACGGGCTCTGTGGGAGCCTTCTCAGCTTGGTCGATCACCTTCCTTGACCTGGGGGGAGTTGGGAGGACCTTGGTCTTAGCATAGAGTGGGGAACCCTGATGGCTCCTTGGCCTTGAGAGGGAGGGAGGGGAGGTATGGGTGGAGGGGAGGGGAGGGGAGGGGGAGAAGGAGGGGAGGGAAGGGGGAGGAGGAGGGGAGGGAGGGGGGAGGAGGAGGGAAGGAGATGGAAATTTTTAAATATAAAAAACCATGAGGAAAAAAAAATTCCTTAAAAAAACCAAGAAAAAGCAATCAAGCTATGAAAGAAACTATTTAAGACTTGAAAACTGAAATAGAGACAATAAAGGAAACACAAGTTGCGGGAATTATAGAAACAGAAATCATGAGAAAATGACCAAGAACCACAAATACAAGTATAAACAGCAAAATACAAGACATGGAAGAGAGAATCTCAAGAGCTGAAGATACAATTGTTGCAAGGAGAGGGTCCCTTGTTTGTCTTGGCCACCTGGCTAGCTTATACCCAAAATAACCACACAGAAACTGTATTAACTAAATCACTGCCTGGCCCATTATCTCTTGCCTCTTATTTGCTAACTCTCACATTTTGATTTAACCCATTTCTATTAACTATGTATCACCATATGGACTTACCAGGAAAAATTCAGCATCTCTCGCCCTGATGGCTCCATGGTGGCTCTCCCTGACTCTATTTTCTTCCTTCCAGCATTCAGTTCTGTTTTTTCTCCACCTACCTATGTTCTGCTCAATCAGGCCCAGAACAGTTTCTTTATTCATTAACCAATGAAAGCAACACATGAACAGAAGAACCTCCTATACCATACAATAGAGGAAATAGACTCATCAGTCAAAGAAAACATTAAATCTAACAAAAGCTTAACCCAAAATATCCAGAAAATATGGGATACCACAAAAAGACCAAACCTAAGAATAATAGTTATAGAAGTTCAACTCAAAAGCCCAGAAAAAGTATTTAACAAAATCATAGAAGAAAACTTTCTTAACCTAAATAAAGATATGCTCATGAAGATACAAGATGCTTACAGAACACTAAATAGACTGGATCAAAAAAGAAAGTCCCTTTGCCACATAATAATTAAAATAACATACAGAATAAAGAAAGAATATTAAGAGCTTCAAAGGAAAAATGACAAGTAACAGATAAAGGCAGACCTATCAGAACTAGACCTGACTTCTCAATGGAGACAATGAAAGCCATAAGGTTGTGGTTAATTGTTATGCAGACATTAAGAGACCACAAATGCCAGCTGAGACTCCTATACCCAGCAAAACTTTCAAGCACCATAGAAAGACAAAACAAGATATTCGATGACAAAACAAGATTTAACCCATACCTAGCCACAAACACAGCCCTACACAAAATACTAGAAGGAACCCAAGGAAGTTGGCTACATCAACAAAAACATAGACAATTGATGTTTTCACAGCAGCAAAACCCAAAGAAGGGAAAACACACAAATTAACATCACCAACAATGAAAACTAAATTAACAGAAGATAGCAATCACTGGTCATTAATAACCCTTAATATAAATGGACTTAACTAACCTATAAAAAGACACAGGATTACAGATTGGATACAAAAACAGAATGCATCCTTCTGCTGCATACAAGAAACACACCTCTACCTCAAAGACAGACATAGCCTCAGAGTAAAGTGTTGGGGAAAAAAATTTCAATCAAATGGACTTATGAAGCAAGCTGGTGTAGGTATTCTAATATCTAACAAAATAGACTTCAAACTAAAATCAATTAAAAGAGACAAAGTAGAACATTTCATATTAGTCACAGGAAAAAAATCCATCAAGAGGAAATCTCAATACTGAACATCTATGCCCCAAATACAAGGGTACCTTCATATATAAAAGAAACACTTCTAAAGCTTAAACCATACATTAAACCTCCATAATAATAGTGAGAGGCTTCAATACTCCACTCTTACCACTGGACAGGTTAGTCAGACAAAAAATTAACAGAGAAATAAGGGAACTAACAGATGTTATGACTCAAATGGACTTAACAGACATCTAGAGAATATTCCATCCAAACATAAAAGAATATATCTTCTTCTCAGCACCTCATGGAACCTTCTCAAAAATTGACCACATACTCGGTAACAAAACAAACCTCAACAGATTAAAAAAAAAATGTACCTTATCAAATCATCATGGCTTAAAACTAGAATTCAACAGCAACACTAATTCCAGAAATCCCACAAACACGTGGAAATTAAACAATCCTCACCTAAATCATCAATGGGTCAAGGAAGAAATAAAGGAAGAAATTAAAGACTCTAAAATTCAATGAAATTGACCACACAACATACTCAAATTTATGGGACACAATGAAAGCAGTGTTAAGAGAAAAGTTCAAAGCAATAAGTGCCTACATAAAGAAGCTGGAAAAATCCTACACTAGTGAATTAACAGAACATTTGAAAACTTTAGAATAAAAAGAAGCAAATTTACCCTAGAGAACTAGATGACGGGAAATAATCAAATTGAGACCTGAAATCAACAAAATAGAAACAAAGAAAACAATACAAAGAATCAATGAAAGAGTTGGTTCTTTGAGAAAATCAACAAAATAGACAAACCTATATCCAAACTAACCAAAAGGCAGAGAGAATATCTAAATTAACAAAATCAGAAATGAAAAGGGGACGTAACAACCAACATGAAGGAAATCCAGAGAATAATCAGATCATGCTTTGAAAACCTGTACTCCACAAAATTGGAAAACTTAAAGGAAATGGACAACTTTCTGGATAAATATCACTTACCAAAATTAAATAAAGACAAGTAAATTAAACAGACCTATAAGTGCTAAAGAAATAGAAACAGTCATCAAAAGTCTCCCAACCAAAAAAAGCCCAGGACCAGATGGTTTCAGCTCAGAATTCTACAAGATTTTCAAGGAAGAACTAATACCAATACTCCTCAAATTTTCCACACAATAGAAACAAAGAACATTGCCGAATTCTATTTATGAGGCTACAATTACCCTGATACCCCAAACCACATAAAGACATTACTAAGAAAGAAAACTACAGACTAATACCACTCATGAGCTTTGGTGAAAAAATACTAAAAACAATACTTGGAAATCAAATCCAAGAACACATCAGAAGCATCATCCACCATGATCAAGTCTGCTTCATCCCACAGATGCAGGAATGCTTCAAGATACAAAAATCTGTCAATGTAACCCACCATATAAACAAACTGAAAAATAAAAACCACATGATCATCTGATTAAATGCTGAAAAAGCTTTCAACAAAATACAACACCCCTTCATGATAAAGATCTTGGAAATAGCAGGGAAACAAGGAACATACCTAAACATAATAAAGGCAATATACACCAAGCCAACAGCCAACATCAAACTAAATAGAGAGAAATTCACAGTGTTCACACTGAACAAGACAAAGTTGTCCAGTTGTTTCATAGCTATTCAATATAATTCTTGAGGTCCTAGCTAGAGCAATAAAACAACAAAAGGTGATCAAGGGAATACAAATTGGAAAAGAAGTCAAACTCTCACTATTTGTTGATGATATGATAGTTTACATAAGAGACCCCCAAAATTCTATCAAGGAACTTCTACAGCTCATAAACACTTTCAGTAATGTAGCAGGATACAAGATTAAGTCAAAAAAAATCAGAATCTCTTTTTTATGCAGTTGATAAATGGGCTGAAAAAGACATCAGAGAAACATCACCCTTCACAATAGTCACAAATAGCATAAAATATCTCAGATTAACTCTAACCAAACAAGTGGAAGACCTGTATGACAAGAACTTTAGATCTTTGAAGAAAGAAATTGAAGAAGATACCAGAAAGTTGAAAGATCTCCCATGCTTTTGGGTAGACAGAATTAACATAGTAAAAAATGCAAATCTTACCTAAAGCAATTTACAGATGCAATTCAATGCCCATTAAAATCCCAGCAAAATTCTTCACAGACCTTGGAAGACTGCTACTCAATTTTATATGAAAAAGAAAAAAACCCAGGACAGCCAAGACTATATTGTACAATAAAAGAAGTTCTGGAGGCATCACAATCCCTGACTTCAAACTTTACTATAGAGATACAGTACTGAAAACATCCTGGTATTGGCATGAGAACAGATAGGAGGAACAATGGAAGAGAATCGAAGACCCATATATTAATCCACATACCTTTGAACACCTAATTTTTGACAAAGAAGCAAAAAATATCAAATGGAAAAAAGAAAGCATATCTAACAAATGGTGCTGGCATAACTGGATATCAACATGTAGAAGAATGAAAATAGATCCACATCTATCACCATGAACAAAACTCAGGTCCAAATGGATCAAAAACCTTAAAATAAAGCCAGCCACACTGAACCTCATAGACGACAAAGTGGGAAGTACACTTGAAAGGAGTGGCACAGGAGACCACTTCCTAAATATAACCCCACTAGCACAGACACTGAGAGCAACAATTAATAAATGGGACCTCCTGAAACTAAAAACCTTCTGTAAAGCAAAGGACATGGTCAACAAGACAAAACAACAGCTTACAGAATGGGGAAAGATCTCCACTAATCCCACATCAGATAGTGGTCTGATCTCCAAAATATACAAAGAACTCAAGAAATTGGTCATCAAAAGAACAAATAATCCAATAAAAATGGAGTACAGACCTAAACAGAGAACTCTCAACAGAGGATTTTAAAATGGCTGAAAGACACTTAAGGAAATGTTCAACATCCTTAGTTAGTCACCAGAGAAATGCAAATTAAAACAACTCTGATATTCCATCTTACACCTATAGGAATGGCCAAGATCAAAAACACTGATGCCAACTTATGCTGGAGAGGTTGTGGGATAAAGTGAACACTCCTGCATTGTTGGCGGGAATGCAAGCTCTTACAGCTCCTTTGGATGTCAGCATGGTGATTTTTCAGAAAATTAGGAAACACCCTTCCTCAAGACCCAGTAATACCAGTTTTGGGTATATATCCAAAGGGTTCAATCATACCACAAGGACATGTGCTCAACTATGTTCATAGCAGCATTGTTTTTCATAGCCAGAACCTAGAAACAACCTAAATGCCCCTTGACCAAAGAATGGGTAAGGAAAATGGATTTACACAGCAGAAAACGACATCTTGAAATTTGCAGGCAAATGGAGGGATCTAGAAAGCATCATACTGAGTGAGGTAACCCAGACCCAGAAAGACAATTATCATATGTACTCACCCATAAGTGGTGTTTAGACATAAAGCAAAGAAAACCAGCCTACAAATCACAATCCCAGAGAACCTAGACAACAACGAGTACCCTAAGAGAGTCATACATAGATCTAATCTACATGGAAAGTAGAAAAAGACAAATTGGGAGCATGGGGACCATGGGAGAGTGTTGAAGCAGAGAAGAGAGGCAGGGAGGGGAGCATAGAAAAATGAAGAGATCAATAAAAAATCAATCAATAAATAAATAAAAAGGAAGAGACCAGCAAGCTGGGCAGTGGTGGTGCATGCCTTTAATCCTAGGACTCAGGAGGAGGGAAATTCTCTGTGAGTTTGAGGCCAGTTTGGTCTACAGAGTGAGTTCCAGGACAGGCTCCAAAACTACATTGAAATTCTTATCTCAAACAAAACAAAACAAAACAAAACAAAAAAAAACACAGGCAAACAAAGACCAGAAAGCCAGATATGTTGATGCACACCTTTAGTCCCATCACTTGGTAGGCAGAGGCAAATGGATCTCTGAATTTGAGGCCAACCTGGTCTACAGAGTGAGTTCCAGGATTACACAGGGAACCCTGTCTCTAAAAAGACAAAAACCAAATACCAAACCAAACCAATTGAAATAAAACAACCCAGAGAGTGATAAAGAGTGACAGAGACAGAGACAGAGAGACAGAGAGAGGGAGAGAGAGAGGGGGGAGCAAGCAAGAGAGCAGCATTGTTGTTTTCTGGTAAGTGCTTCCTAAAAGAACACCAAAGCTGTTTTGCAGAGTGGCCAAAGTTGTGCCTTACTCTGGCAGCCAAACTTGGTTGTGTACGTATCATCCAGGTGATACTGGTTTTGAAGACATGATGGGGTTATGGAGCACATTTGAGGCCTGGCACTGTGAAAAGCCAGGAGAGGCCACTGGTGAAGGGACAGACTCAGTGGCAATTGAAAGCCCGGGACTGAAGGGGTCATACAGAGAAAAGGCTTGGTACCATGAGGAGAGCCTAAGAGAGGCTATTGGGGATAGTGCAGCCCAGTTGCAGGAGAAGACCCTGGCATTTTGGAGATGCTGGTATCATGGGATGACCACCAAGATTAGCAGCAGGTGTGGAGCCTACTGGAGCTTAGATACAAGCTGTGTGTGCTGCAGAGGATAGAGCCAAAGAAGTGACCGAAGCCCTTTGGAGGAGCCCAGAAGATCCTGAGTGAATCCCAGACATTAAATGTGGAAATGTGGAGTTATTTGTACAATTTTTTTTTTTGCTCCATTCAGATTGTGACTCTGCCCTGGTTCTTCCCTCTTGAAGTGAGAAGGTATTTAATTTAATTTTGATGTTTACAGGAGCCCACAGCTGAAAGACTTGGAATATTTTAGAGTTGGAACTTTTAATAGAGATTTTGGATTTTTAGAGAGATTGGATATTTTGAAAAGACTGAAGTTTTAATGTGTTTGTGAGGACTGTGGTGCTTTTAAAGTTATTTATGATTATATTGTGATATTAATATCAATGTGCCATCTTGGATATAAATGACTAAGATTCTAATTAGGGAGTGCTTTGTTTGTCACGTTGACAAGAGGTCAGTAACTCTACCAAAATAGTTTTATTTTAGATAACTATAGACCTAAAAGGTTGTAAAGCTAAAAAGCTTCTAGTTTATCTTCCATTCAGATTCAGTTATGTTAACATCTTATGTAATCATAAAGCAGTGATAAAAACAAAAATTCATGTTATGGTTATTAAACTATGGTCTTTTGATCTTGCTTTTTTTCTGTAATGTTCTTTCCTGCTTCTAAATCAAATACAGAACCCCAAATTCCATTTTTAAAAAATGAAGAAGTCACATCATGTCAATGTGTGTACTATTTCTTCATAATCTTACTGTGAATTCTCAGTTTTTCCACATGTAGTTTTGAAATTAGCTTTTCTGTTCTAAATTGTTGGGAATTTTCTTTGAATTGTATTGAATTCATGCTGCTCTCTCATTTGTCCAATGGTAGTTAGAGCTTTTGTCACTTTGTCTACACTACAGGTAGCAGTAGAGAATGATGGGAAGAAAAAACACAAACTCTTGCTGAAGCACTCACCTTCAAAGGGTTTTTCCAATGTTCTTTTAACAGATACATGGAGAAGAAAAAATATCAAGCTTTTGTAGCAAGAGTTCTTATATAAATAAGATGCAAATATGCTATTGTATATATTATAAAAATGCAGAAATTTGCTTTATTTGTATGGTATGAGAGCTTTCTGTCACTGAGCCATACTGCATTAAAAAGTAAAACTGAAGTTAAGAAACCGAAAAAAGAATGCATTACATAGAGAGGGTACATTTTCAAAGATACATAATCACTTATTTTAAACAAAAGTCCCTGGACTAGTGGGTGAGGGTCAGTTGGAAAAGTGTTTCCCTATAATTTACAAGAATCCAGGTTCAGTTTTCAATACTACAGAAAACTGAGTGTAGTGCATGCCCATTATCCCAGCACTCAGGAAGCAGTGGCAGGAAGATCAGATGATCAAGTCCACCCATGGCTACATGGCAAATTCAAAGACAGCATGGTCAAAATGAGACTCCATCTAAACAAAACCAAAACAAAAATTGTTTAGGAAGCTAGGACACATTCATCCCAATTCCTACAGTAATGCAGGCTTTAATCAACATACCTCAATCTTTACATTCATACTGCATCTCAAATGAATAAATGCTGTGCATCAATCTTTGTACAGTGTAAATATGTGTTAAACTCATTGTTTAATAAAGATTTGACTGGTCTATAGCTGTACAGGAAGAGAGCCAGCCTAGGAGGACACTGGGAAGAAAGATGGCAGATTCTTGGTAATCACAAGCCAGATGCAAATGAGAGAGGATATGAGCATCCATCCTATGCTCAAAGAAGGTATCACCATGTAGCAGAGGATAGTTAAGAAATATGGGTTAATTTAAGTTGAAGAACTAGTTAGTAATAAGCTATCAACTGAGCATTTATAATTAATAAAAAGTCTCTGGGTGGTTATTTAAGAGTGGCTGGTGGGACAGAGCTAATCAGCAGTCTAGAAGGAAAAGTCTACCAACAAAGATACATAAGCATTTTCAAAAACATTATAATCGCCGGGCAGTGGTGGCACATGCCTTTAATCCCAGCACTCAGGAGACAGAGGCAGGCAGATCTCTGTGAGTTCGTGGCCAGACTGGTCTACAAGAGCTAGTTCCAAGACAGGCTCCAAAGCTACAGATAAACCCTGTCTCGAAAAAAAAACAAAAAAATTATTTACTACAAATGCAACTTTGCTTTCACTAGGCTACATCTCTAGGCCCCTGTATCTTCTTAAGAACATGGTCTTTAGCTGAACTTCAGATATTAACCACACAACTAACTCAAGAGGGTTCAAGGCTCCCTTGACCTGCAGTCCTGACATGAGGAGGTAATGGTAACACCAGTGTGAGAAGAGCCACAGGACTCCAACCCATTGCTGTGGTTGGCGAGCACAGTGACTCTGAAGCTGTTCTAGGATGAGACAGAAGTTGAAACTCTGAGGACAGAAGCCTTTTCTTCAGCTCTGTGACCATACATCTCAAAAAAACAGGAGATTTTAAGGACTTCATCTTCACTGGATTATGCTAATACTTCTGAATGTCATCTTATTATGTTATTTGCAGAGTTCAGAATAAAGTTTATTAAATACTGAGAGAAATTGTCACAGAAAAGCAACTTACTCATCCTATTGGTCAAGATGAAAGGATAACATTTTGAAATGCTAGCCATTATTTCTCACTGTAGTGTACCTTTTCCCCCACCTCTCCAGCTTAGTGTACTAATTGTGAGAAGAAATTAATAGGGTGAATCAGTGATCCAATAATTAACAACAAAAGCCCTGGAATTAACTTGCAAGTTCAGTGATATAAGAAGTCTAAACCAACACAGAAGGAAATTCATTAGAAACAGAAGATATTTCCTTTTATTTTCTCAAATTATAATATAATCACATCATTTTCCCTTTCCCTTTCCTCCCTCCAGTCTCTCCCATGCAGCCATGTCTCCCCACCCCCCATCTCTCTCAAATTTCTGGCCTCTTTTTCTTTAATTGTTGTTGCATATATACTATGTAGGGGGTGGGGTGGGTGCATTTCTCTCTCTGTATCCAGTCTTAACTGTAAAATACAACCAATGGATATGCCAACACGGAAGGAGGAAAGTTCACAGGGCTTCAATCCCAACAAATAAATACAAGCTGGGAGTGGGAGAAGCGGTCTTTCCCAGGGAAGAGCCAAAACACCCCCCCCCCCCCCCCGTTACACTGATTTTTTTAAAGCCATTATCACCTCATAGTCTGGGCTGGCTTCTAGATTTCAGTCCTACAGTTTGCCTCATAAATACTGAGATTACAGACATGGGTTATCCAGGCTGTGAAGAAGAAAATTTAAATTTAGAAAAGGGAAAGGCTAGGTAAGAGGGACTGGGTGGGGCTGGAAAGATGGCCTAGTGGTTAAGAGCACTGGTTAAGAGATCTGGGTTCAACTCCCAGCAGCCACATGATGGCTCACAACTGTCTGTAACTCCAGTTCCAGGGCATCTGACACCCTTACACAGACTTACACGAAGGGTGGTGGTGCACACCTTTAATCCCAGTACAAGGAAGGCAGAGGCAGGCGGATCTCTGTGAGTTCGAGGCCAGATTGGTCTACAGAGTGAATTTCAGGACAGACTTCAAGGCTACACAGAAAAACCCTGTCTTGAAAATCAAAAAAACAGAACAAAACCTATGTACATAAGCTAAAAATAAATAAACCATTTTTTAAATGAAACCAGATTTTTGTTTTGTGGGAACAGTTATGTATGTCAGCTTATGTTTTCTTTTGTTTTGTTTGAAACAGGATCTTGCTACATAGCTTTGATAGGCTTGAAACTGACCATGAGTCTCTCAGTCTCCTAAGTGCTTCTATTTATAAGCATGCACAAGCAAAGTGGCAAGAGACTCTCGAGATGACTTCAAACCCCATACTTCTTTCCCTGTAATTATATCAGGGATACACCAGGAGCCTAGCAAGCTATGGCTGTGAGGAACTTCTTGCCCATACAGAAATGTGTTAGTGGTGGCAGTTTCCAAAGTCACAGAAGTAGTGGGAAAATGAGCCATGGACTGCTGAGCTGAAAATTGGCCATCTCAGCAGTAATCCATTTAGACCTGTGAATAACAACTCCAGATCTGTCACCCCCTCATTGTCACTCACCCATTGTCCTCCGATACCCCAACTACTAATGGCCAAAAGATAAGGTGTTGCTTAGGAGATCCTAGGACAAAGGTTAGTATGTTTTTTCACAGTCCTTCCTTACTGAATGTCAATATTCAGGCTCCAAATCTTAACTAGAAATGTCAGAGGAAATTGCTGCATTTCTGCAAACAGCGACTGAAGTGTATGCTTCCTACATTTCATATCAGTTTTAAGTGATAATTTGCCTAGTTTCACATTTTGTCTTGCCACGATTTTCTATATTCTCAGAGCTTTCCTGTAAAAAAGACAAAATAATCAGGATCCCATATTTATGTAAAGGCATATACTTGAAAACTGTATTTTAATATTTTTGAATTTCATGTTTTTTAAACTGGACTATATGGTGTTAGAAATAATCACAGTATTTTCAAACAAGGTAGATTTTAATAGATTCTGCTCTATCCTATGCCTCCTTCAATCTCCTGTATCGTAATGTTTTGACATTTGTGTTTAACCTCAATTCATACCCATGATCCAGACTATACAAAACTGCACTCTAACACAAGTCAACTTTGGAATTAATTAATCTATCAGCCAGCTCCTTCACAATGTGACATTATGCTGCCAGGAAGTCTGGTTATTTCAAATCTGCAAAGAATATCACTAAGCCACACCTTTAAAAGCTTTTTAATACCATCTGAGTCCTTGCTGAACACAGAAGATGGGAAATGGAGTTGCATTCACAAAGAATGTGTGGAGACTGCCAAGAAAGCAAATAATTTCTGAACAGTATCCTTATTTGGAAATACCCTAGTTCCAGAACTATGGTTGTTTAAAAAAAAAACCCACCATATCTCCTTTTGAAAGCATGTATTTCCAAAATATGAAAGAATCAAATATTCAGCTACTCAGTCTTCTTGTGACTTACTTGAAAAGAACTTGAGGGGGGAGGGAGGCAAAGCCTGCCAAGAACTGCAAGTAGCTTCCTGTAGACACTGTTTTGTGGTGGGGAAAGAGCAGCCTTTGAGAGCCAGCAGGCCTGTTGTCGATTCCATCTGCATTCAACTGGTTAGGTGACCCTGGGCAAGTAACTTTATCTTCTCTCTGGTTCATCTGTAAAAATAATTGAATTTTATCAAATGAAACAAACATATGTGAAAGTGCTTATTGAAGGACATTTCTCTGCTCTGTCTCTGAGGGGAAGAAAACTAGTTGTACATGGTTACTCTCCTATACAGCAATAAACAAGTACATGTCTTCTGAGAACAAAAAACAAATTGAATGAGTTGTAAATATCCTTACACAAAGCAAAACTATATAAAGTGATACTTGACCAAGTGCAAATTAGAAAGTAGAGTGAGCAGCATTCCAGTAAACCCGACTTTTTCTTCCTCAGCTGGTTCCCATAAACATTTTTTTAGCATCGCAGTTGCTTTATGAAATTTGCTGTTTAACCCATTAAGAAATTCTAATAAAATAAAATCCTGAGTCTTTTTGTCAAAGGCAACTACATAAATAGTATTTATGAAAAATTGACATCTGAAGTCTGGACACTTCTGTCGAAATAAAAAAAAAATCAGCTCAAATCAAGACAGCTGATGAAGTGACTACGTACAATGAAGTACAATGAAGACACTAGGATGGATGGCAAAATTATCATGTAGCCACAGTATCTCGTGGCATCCTCTCAATTATCCAAGAATTTCATGATGTCTTTTGGGTATGTTGAAAATATTCTATTAGGAAACTCTCTCCTTGGACTGGAACATTGATTCTGTGGTTAAGAGCATATGCTACTTTTCCAGGATGTGGATGCTTCAGTTCTCAGCATCCACACAGTAGCTCATAACTATCTGGAGCTCCAGTTCCGGGGAATCAAGTGCCCTATTCTGACTTCTACAGGTACCAGGCACACACAAAGTGCACATATACACATACAGTGCACTCACACACATAAAATACAAATAAATCTTTTTTTTCAAAAAGAAAAGAATGCTTCTTTTGTCTGAAGGGTTTGCTCAATGTTTAGGGGTTCATAATGCTTTTCCACAGGACCACAATTGGATTTCTAGTACCCATGTTAAGTGACTCAAAACCACCCGCTACCCGAGATCAAAATGTATAATGCTTTCGACCTCCATAGGCAGTCATTCACATACACACACCAACACACAAAACATATGTATACACATAATTAAAAGTAATAAAATAAATAATTAAAAAAGAAACCTCTCCTGGATCTGGGAAGACGTCTTAGTCAATAACGCAACCATCTAACACAAGCATGAGGACCTGAGTTTGGGGCTCCTTAACAACCATATAAAAACTGGGTGCCATGGGGCATGACTGCAATTCCAATTCAGGGGCTGGGGTAGATGTGCTGGGGACACAGTCAGATCTCTGGAGGTTGTAGTTCAAGCATCTTGAGCAAATTGATAAGCTCCATATTTAATGAAATGCCCTATCTGAAAAAAATATGGGGAGTGACTGAGGAAGACACTCAAAGTCAACCTCTAACCTACACACACACACACACACACACACACACACACATACACACATACACACACACACTCATTCACACATGTACACTTCAATGTAATGAGAGGGCAATTTAAAAGTCTATTGTTAAATAGAAACATAATTGTTAAATAGAAACATACATGGATCTAAACAGGAAATAAAAAAAGACAAGATCTCCTGAGTAAATTGGGAGCGTGGGGGTCATGGGAGAAGGCAGAAGGGGAGAGGGGAGGAAAAGAGAGGAGCAGAAAAAAATATAGTACAATAATAAAAAGTCTATTGTTATAATTGAGAGTTCACAAATAACACATCATACAATCAGGATAAGCGTGTTATGATAAATGAAGTTTAATTGGAACACATTCATGTCCATTCAGTTATATACTTCTATGGCTGCTTTCAGACCACAGCAGCAGAATTGAAGAGACATGACAAAGATCATCTGATGCACAAAGATTGAAATAGGTACCATCTGGACCTCTACAGAAAATGATAGCAATTCCTTGCTTAAAAGCCTAATAGTCTCTCTCCCCTTCCTCCCACACCACCCCCACCCCCATGCTCCCAAATTATGCCTGGCAATCTTGTCTGCTTCCAATTTCCAGGAGGATCTATATATGTTTGTCTTTTGCTTCACCTTATTACTTAGCTTCTCTAGGATCATGAACTATAGACTCAATGTCCTTTGTTTATGGCTAGAATACACTAATGAGTGAGTACATACCATATTCATATTTTTGGTTCTGGGTTATCTCACTCAGCATAGTATTTTCTATTTCCATCCATTTGCATGCAAAATTCAAGATGTCATTGTTTTTTACCGCTGAGTAGTACTCTAATGTGTAGATGTGCCACCCTTTCTTTATCCATTCTTTCATTGAAGGACATCTAGGTTGTTTCCAGGTTCTGGCTATTACAAATAATGCTGCTATGAACATAGTTGAATAAATGCTTTTGTAGTATGATTGGGAATCTCTTGGGTATATTCCCAAGAGTGGTATTGCTGGATCCCAAGGTAGGTTGACTCCCAATTTTCTGAGAAACTGCCGCACTGATTTCCATAGTGGTTGCACAAGTTTGCATTCCCACCAACAATGGATGAGTGTTTCCCTTACTCCACATCCTCTCCAGCATAGGTTATCATTGGTATTTTTGATGGGAGAAGGGGAGGGTTGGGAAGAGCTTGGGGGAATGGGATCATTGAGATGGAGGAAGGACGGATATGGGAGCAGGGAAGAAGATATGTTAATTAAGGGAGCGATTTTGGGGTTGGCAAGAGGCTTGGCTGTAGAGGGGTTCCCAGATGTCTATGGGGATGTCCCCAGGTAGGACCCTGGGCAGTTGAGGAGAGGGTGCCTAAACTGCCCTTGTCCCGTAGTCAGACTGATGACTATCTTGAATATCACCATAGAACCTTTGTCCAGCGACAGATGGAGATAGAGACAGAGACCCACATGGGAGAACTGAACTGAACTTCCACGGTCCAGGTGAAGAGCAGAAGGGGGAGAATATGAGCAAGGAAGTCAGAACCGCGAGGGGTTGGTCCACCCACTGAGACAGTGTGCCTGAGCTAATGGAAGCTCACCAAATCCAGCTGGACTGGGACTGAACGAGCATGGGATCAAACTGACAACTGGGGCAGACTGAGAAGACAATGATAATGGCCCTGGGATTTGTCTCTATGCATATACTGCCTTTTTGGGATCCTAGTCAAATTGGATGCATACCTTCCTAAGCCTGGATGGAAGGGGTAGGGCCTTGGACTTCCCACAGGGTAGAGTATCCTGCCCTCTCTTAGGACTGGAGGGGGAGAGGGGAGAGTGAGGGGGGGGGGAGTGGGAGGGAAATGGGGGGAGGGGAGGAAGTGCAAATTTTGAATGGTGTTATTTATAAAACAATAAAAATAAAGAAAAAAATAAAGCCTAATAGTCCACTTGCTACCTGTAATCAGAGACAGTGCATTTCCCTGTCTGTCTATGGGATTTTTTTTAAAAGATGATCATATTAATGTCATCTGTACATTGCTTAGTTGAGATATTTTGAGAATGTAAGGAGAGAGAACTCTAATAATGGAAGTTAGCTATGTGACATGCTACATTGGAAAATTTTCTGTGAAGTTTGTATTATAACAAAGACATGTGGAAGTCAATCTGCAATTAGCTGCCTTCCCTTCTTCATCTTACTTAAAAAATGAAAATACAGCTTTGGGGGAGGGCTATCAATCTCATAGAAATCTTACTCTAAAATAATATGGCTGAAATACATTAACTGTCCCACATTCTTTGTGAATTTTTGAAAATTTAGTGAACCGTACCAATGATATCCCTTGAGACATGGAGAAATGAGCCTCAGCACTGTTGGATTTCAAGAACCTTTCTCCCAAATCAGAATTGACAATCAGTCTCATGCAGACCACAGCTATCCTCCCAAATAATGTGGTTTGAAAGATAAAGAATCTCAACAAAGTAAATGAATAGCTGAAATAATGGAAAAACAGATAGAAAATGGCAAAGGAACAGAGGGCTCAACTTTTGAAACAATGCAAAAGCATCAAGATGGGTCCAGGCTATGACAAGTAATTCACAAGCTATAACTCTCTGATGTCTAAGTGTCTTCCATATAAGCTGCATTAAAAAAATTTCTTCCTTTGTTCTTCATGGATATGTTCCAAGGTAAAGTTCAAACTAATGTTAGTCTTGGTTATATAGTTTTATTATGCCTATGACAACAGAAATAAAACATTTTCCCTATTGTTTTCAACAACTTGAAAGGTTTAAAATGTATTTTCCTGTATAGCAGGCAGAGGAGGCAACTGCCCCTTGAAAAATGGACTCTGAGTAAATACTGGCAAAGCGTACAGGCAGTGAGGAAAACCGAATTCTAAATGGTAAATTAAGAGAACATTAGCAACAAGGCAACATACTATCATACTATGACATAATTTCTTACATTTCACAAAGATCTCTTCCTAGATTTTAAATCTGTTTCTGCCATTTGGTTGCTAAAGAACTTCACCTCACAAGTTTTTTTGTTTTGTTTTTGTTTTGTTTGTTTGTTTGTTTGTTTTGCTAAAAAGACAAAAAAAGCAGGAAAAAAGGAATTTCTAGAATTATGTCGTGACTGGAGGACTTTGCACTTTAAATTCTTTCTCAAGTAGACACATACATCTTAGAGGGAGAAGAGGACTTTTTACCATAAACCTTGCGAATATTTACAGATAAGCTTTGGATCTGAGATGTCAGAGTAAGGCAACAGAGTAAATGCGGTGGAGTCAGGGGAGAGTGATCTGGTCAGAAATTAATTTAGTCCAAGGACAGAAACACTACCAGATCAGAGAGGGATTGATTGGGGGATAAATAGAGGCATATAATGTGCATATGAGATGGCTCAGAGGTTAAGAGCACTGACTGTTCTTCCTGAGGTCCTGAGTTCAGTTCCCTGCAACCACATGGTGGCTCACAACCATCCATAATAAGAGCTGGTTCCCCATTCTGGCCTGTAAGCATACATGCAGGCAGAACATTGTATATGAAATAAATGTTTAAAAAAAGAAAACTTAATAGATTTAAGATAAAAGGAAGGAAGGAAGGAAGGAAGGAAGGAAGGAAGGAAGGAAGGAAGGAAGGAAGGAAGGAAGGAAGGAAGGAAGAAAAAAAGTCAACACTTGGGAGTCAAAGGCAAGGCAATTTCTGAGTCTGAGGCCAGCTGGTCTATAGAGGGAGTTCCAGAACAGGCAGAGCTACATAGTGAGAAAAACAGAAAAGAAAGGAAGAAAGAAAGAAAGAGAAAGAAAGAAAGAAAGGAACCCTGAATACTTCAAGGTCACCACTAGTGACAGACCTTGGACCATATCTACCCAAGAGCCAAGAGTGGAAAATGAAAACAGCAATCTGAAATCCTGAACCAAAAAAGCTGCAAACTACAAAGTTTCCCACAGTATAATTTTCATTTATCTTAAACGAAGAGATTGGGAGGGGTTTTCAGAAGGCTCTGTCAACACGCTATCAGCACTCAGGACTATTCTCAGCGATCCACAGACGCAAGAGTCCTTGGACTATTTTCAAATTGTCACTGCTCAGATCATATTTCTCTCCTGTTCTATCCTCCCAGAGGACTTTAGCAACTTTTGAAAATCTAATCTAAGCCATTGTCACAATTAACATGGCAATACACAGGTTTTTTTTCTATCTACATCTCTGAACTGCTTGGTATCCTTGGTCCAACATTTTACAGTGTGCCAAACTCATTGTCACCTCGGGTTGTCTGCCCCTCAGACTTCTGGCAAGATCTTCCCCAAAACTTATGTACACTTTACTCCCTAGATAATGTGATGCCTTTCTTCTTAAAAAAAAATAATTTATTTTTACTTCATGTGCAGTCGTGTTTTTCCTGAATGTATATCTGGGAAAGACAACTAGAATCGGGGGATCTCTGGAATGAGCTAGAAACCTAGTGCATTGGAAACTCTGAGGAATCTATGAGGGTGACCCTAGCTATGACTCTTAGCAATGGAAGATGTGGAACCTAAAACGGCCATCTCCTGTAACCTTCCAGTTGAAGGATTAATATCCCAACCCAGCCACATAAGCTCTGACCTACAATTTTCCCTGTCTATAAGATATGCTTGGTGCAGAAATTATGGCACTTGCCAACCAATGACTAGTCCAGCTTGAGATCCATATTATGAGAAGGAGCCCACTCCTGACAGTTCCTAGAGAATCAGGACCCAGAGGCTTGACAGCCCAGAGACTTAGGATACAACCAAGCATGACTAACAAAAAAAAAGTCAACGAAATGATTCCTAATGATATTCTGCTGTACTCACTGATCATTGTCTAGCTCAATTTTCATCAGAAAGGCTTACCCAGCAACTGAAGGAAACAGAAGCAGAGACCCATAGCAAACATTAGCTAAACCTTGGGAAATCCTGTGGAAGAAGGGGAGGAAGGACTAGACTATGAGAGCCAAAGTGACCAAGGACACCATGGGAAAACACACACAGTCAACTAACCTGGGACCATAGGGGCTCACAGAGACTGCACTGCTAAATAGAGAACTTGTATGGGACTTACCTGGGCCCTCAGCGTATTTATTGCAGTTGTGTGGCACAGTCTTCCTGTGGAACTCCTGGAAGAGAAGTTTTAAAGAGCAAGCCATAAACATTCTCAAGCTGTTAAATAAATAAAAATCAATTTGTAAAGACTTCCAGAAAACTTAACTCCCTAAGTGACCTTAGCCATTCTGCAGTTGAAATCCCATTTCAGCTTAGTCCCACATACAGTCAACTATGACTGGTTCCTTTTGTGAGTTTGTATCTGTCAGTATATATGTGTGTGTGTGTGTGTGTGTGTGTGTGTGTGTGTGTGTGTGTGTGTATGTGTGTGTGTGTGATACGTATGTTGTTGGGTGTGCATGCGTACATGCTTCTGTGTGTGTATAGATGTATATACATGTATATGTGGAAGCCTAAGATCCATGCTGTCTTCCTCTATTGCTGCTTTTCTTAACTTTTCATTCTATTTTATTTTTATTTATGTATATGAGTATTTTATCAGATGAGTATTTTCCAGATACCCACAGAGGCCAGAGTAGTGCTCTGAATCCCCTGAAATTGAAATTACCAATGTTTTTAAACCACTAGGTATGTGCTGGGAACTAAACTCCAAGTCCTCTGCAAGAGAAAGAATTGTTCTTAACCACTGAGCATTCTCTCCAGCACCACAGAAACAGTCTTGAAAATGTGGAAATTAGTTCCTATTCAGTTAATCAAGGACAGGCTGGCTACTGTAAGTTACCATGTGACATGTAAAAGAAAAAGAAGGTTCCCAGTTCAATGCTGTTTGTTGTTCTATTTGTATATGTGTCTTTGAGCTCTAAATTCCTGAGTTACAGGGCTGAATGAAACTCTTAAACTAAATCATGAATAAATTGCAGTGCCTCTATTTTGAATACGATTTTAAATTGAAAGTATATATTGCGATTCACTGCAAACTGTTGTTTTACCCCCTGAAATTTTCAAAAAAACAATTATAGTGTGTGATACTTTTAAAGAATAAAGTGGTATTTTAGCAACTAACTATGTAGAAGTCTATAAAAGATTCACCTTTTCCCACAATGACTATCTTAGTCTCTTACATAAAATAATATTAAATTATCTCAAATACTGAAAGTGTTTGCTCCAAGTTAGCAGGGATATATCGGATTTGAGGTAAAAGAGAACTACAGAAAGAAATAGCCACATTGCTTCTTCTAGCACTGCAACTTGAGGACAAAATTTCTTTAGAGCAATTTGGGACTGAGCAATGACCCAAAAGAATTTTGCTTTGAGGACAATGACAAGGAAAACGAAATCTGAAATCACCATCAGTGTAGGCCTTGTGAAATTGAGAGCAGCTAGTTGCTACACAGTGTGATTTAAGAGGTACCTTGGGGCATCTAACCCCACAGACCTCTACTGTTCATCTTTTAGACAATTTGCATGACCCTTCTTAAGGAGAAATGAACAATTTAACTAGATTGAGGCACTTTTGTTTTGTCTAAAGAATGCCACAAAGAATTGGCTTATGTAACTAAAATGGTCTTTTTAAAATATCTGTGTGTATTTGTGTGATGTGTCTGTGTGACTACTGATGCTTGCAAAATAGTCCACACATTCAGTGACACATGTGGAGCTCAAAAGGCAATCTTGAATGTTGGCCTTTACTTTCTACCTTAAGGCAGGGTTTCTTTTGTTGTTCACTGCTACAAACACAAGGCTAAATGGCCCATAAGCATCAATGGATTCTCTTGGCTCCATCTCCAATTTTACCATAGGAAGGCTGATGTTACAGATACTTCTGGGAATCAGAACTCATTTCTGCACATTTGTATGACAAGGATTTTAGTCACAAATCCATCTTCCCAACATAAAACACATCCTTTTTGCTACCAAGCCAAAACTGGACATACTATAACAGCTCCCCCATACTTTAGCACAACTGAAGCCATGATGAAAGTACCATTTAGACCTTGAAAACCAGCACTTAGGCAGTAACCCTTGCCAAAATAAGAACAAAGACCTAATCCATTAAAGTGCTGGGAAAATCCCTAAATGTACTAACCTTGCATTTTGGCTTCTATAGTTCTGCTTCTGAATAGCTGTTCTTACTCACTGAGGTGTGGCAACACAGAATATAATTTTTGGGATTAAAAACCCATGCTTAGTTGTGGCATGGCAGTGTATGTCTTTAATCCTGCACTTGAGAGGCAGAGACAGGCAGATCTCTGAGTTCGAGGCCAGCCTGATCTACAGAGCAAGTTCCAGGATGGCCAGGGCTACACAGAGTAGCCCTATCTTGAAAAATCAAAAACAAAACAAATAAATAAGAAAAAAGCATATGCTGAGAAATGATCATCACTGCACTGGGGTCCAGACACCCAATGTATTACTGGTTGGCTAATAATGACTTTCTGTTGTCTTGAATCTGTGTCCCAGAAGCCTCCTCTGGTGGATAGCTCACAACAATATGACCACTTGACTGAACTTGATTTCTGGCTGTTTTAGAATATTTTTTTTAGCATGTGTGAGGAACTGGGTACAATCTTTAATACACACAAAATGTTTTTAGTTAGTTAGCTAAATAGTTAGTCAACAAGTTAGTTAATTAGTTACTTGGAGACTGGGTCTCTTGTAGCCCAAAAGATGACCCTGATTTCCCAATCCTTTTGTTTCCATATCTCAAGTGCTGGAATTATAGGCATGAACAACTAGGTCTAGTTTTATACGGATCTAGAGTTTCAACCCCAAAGCTTTGTACATTTGAGGCAAACATTTTAACAATGGAGCTATAACCAAAACTCAAAAACTTCTATTGTTTTCTATTTTTGCTTATGTTGCCTGAATTTTGTATTAATAAAGTTTTTTCATAGGATATTCTATACTAGGAAAATACTACTTTTATGTGTACCAAATCACTCAAAAAGGCCCAGGAACATGAATGGCATATGCTAGATGAAAAAAAGGAAGAAAGCAAGGGACTGGAGAGATGGTTCAGCAATTAAGAACACAAGTTGCTCTTCCAGTGAACCCAGATTCAATTGCCAGCACCCACATGACTGATCAAAAGTCCAGTTCCAGAGGAGCTAATGCTCCCTTCCGGCCTCCACAGGCACCAGCAGAACACAGGCATACATGAAAATAAAACATTTATACACGCAAATAAGATATATTTTTAAAAAAAAGAAGGAAAAGCAGAGATCAATAGACAATTTAGCAAATGACTAGGCAACAGGGAGGAAGGAGAATCACAAAGTAGTTCATGCTATTAAGCCTGCTGTATTTTTCTGTTGTGAAGACTCCGTCTGTAGAAATATTCATCCTCTGGTAAACTTTCAAGTAGCAAAATACAGATCAGTTTAAGAGCAACAGAGACAAGTTATAGTATGGTTTCTTGTCAGACTATCTTTGGGTCCCCAGTACCCAAATCATGACATGGCAATAAACAAGGCTACAGCTGGTACCTCTGTCATGAGGCTAGAAAGCTAAGGAATGGGCTGGATTCAGCTGTCAAAACCATAGCTTTAATCCTCTCCTTAAAGACTCATGTAGTCAGAAAAAGAGAGATATACAATAAAAGAAAGATTCACAGTCAAAAAAACTCTAAATGCTTTACAGTGTGTTAAAATATATATATATATATATATATATATATATATATATATATAGGCTAAAGGTTAAAGTTCTTAAAAAAGAAAGAAAGAGAATAGTTGGGTGTGGTGGTACACACCTTTAATCCCAACACTTGGGAGGCAGAAGTAGATTGACCTCTGTGACTTTCAGGGGCAGAGGTAGATTGACCTCTGTGACTTCAAAGTGTGGTAGCACAGGCCTTTAATCCCAGCACTTGGGAGGCAGAGACAGGAGGATCTCTGTGAGTTCAAGGACAGCGAGGTCTACAGAGTTATTCCAGGACAAAGATATACAGAAAACCTGTCTAAAAAAGTAAAAGGAAAAATAAAAGAAATAGAGGTTAAAGTAAAGCCACATAAAGATGGAAAATACACAGAGAATCTTGATACTGTATGCTATTGTGCTCTCTTTGAATTGGTTGAATGCTGAGGAAGGAGCAACAGCTACTAAAAGATATTTGCTTATAAATACTGGTAAATTAATCCAATATAGGTATTTTGAAAATACCTTGGCTTTAAAATTGAAGTCAAAAGGTATGTTACTTTGGACAAGAGATTTTGCTTTTGTTTCCACAGAAAATGAGAGGCTGTGGATTCATTCTGAGTTAAGAAAAATCCAGTTTGATCAAGGAAGACCACCTGAGAAATCTCCGGTAGGAACAGATGTCCCGGATGTCTGAGTTCTACTTCCAGAACAGATTCAAGACTGCTGCCTGAGATGATCAAGACTCACAGGATACTCCAGTCAGGACTTGATTATAACTCTAAATCTTCTTTAGGTCCTTATAAGATTATCAGCGCCCCTAACCAGCAGGAAGTAGCTTGGAAAACTACACCCACATTTCCAAAAAATGGACTATGAATATTTTCCTTTGTTTAAAAAAAGTGGGGGAAGTGGTGTGGGAGAATTGTCTGCATTCTGTCAATCATATTTTAATAAAATGCTGATTGTCCAGGCAGGAAGTATAGGCAGATCAACCAGACAGGAAGTAGAGGTGGGGTGATGAGAACAGGAGAATGCTGGAAAGGAGGAAGCCCATTCCTCCTACTCCTGCCCAGGCTCTGAAGGAACAACATGTGATCTGCCCCACTGGGAAAGGTACTGAGCCACATGGCTAACATAGATCAGAATAATAGGTTAATATAAGCTATAAGAGCTAATACAAAGCCTGAGCTAATGGGTCAATCAGTTTATAATCTTATGGAGATTTCTGTGTGATTTTCTTTGGGGTTTGCCAGATGTGGGGTACTGGGCGGGATAGATACCCCAATGAGAAGGCCCTCATGTTACAGTCTGGATTGTGTATATTATTGTGTTTTCTTTGAATTTTTAACTGTGAATGTGGTAAGTACAGAGAAACATTTCATTATATGGGCTGTTAAACTAAACCAGCAGATATATTTTAAAGGTATCTTGATTTCAGAATATGCGTCTAAGGATATATTGCTTTGGAAAAGAAGTTCTTTTGTTTTCACAGAAGATGAGAACCTGTGGATTGCTTCTAGACTAATATGGTTTCATTGAACAAGACCCCCTGAAAGGGTGTTGGAAATACCCCCACAAAGAAAATACTTTGCCCAAATGCTGACAGAGATGAATCTAGCACATAGGATACACCACAAAAGATCTGATTAACAGCATCTCCAATCAGCAGGAAGCAGTATGGACAAAACTACACCCTTATTCCAAATACTGTTTGTAAATGCTTCTTTACATTTAAAGGGGGATATGATATAGATAATTTGCATTGGTATGGATTTGGGTTTATTGATACAAATTTAAGGTCAATTTTGTTATATGTGTATTTCTGCTTTTGATTAAAGTATTGTGTTTTTGCAGTTCATTTAAAACTTTAATGTATAATTAAGAAATATAGGTTAATAGATCATCATCTATAATATTCAAGATTGTAGTCATGTTAGTTAGGTTTTCTAGACAGATATATATTTCAGTTAGTTAGATATTCTTCAAATCTTTCAGAGACCTTCAGAATATGACATTTAAAATGTTTTAGGACTTAAAACTTTTCATGACAGTGAGACACATCTGCTGCTGGCAACACCAAGCTACTTCAAAAGGATGATGGGCATTGAAGAGGCTCTTTTTGGAGTTGGTTAATCATTTGGGCAAGAAACTGCTCTTGCCTGGACTGCTTCACTGGACATGTGGTACTCACAGAGAGATGACTGCTAAACTTTCCTAAAGGTGAGATGATCCTTTGGGGATCCTGCTTCATGAAAAAGTCTGTGAGACAGTCTGCAGGATAGAGAAGAAAGTGACTGGCAAACTACCAATATAAGCAAACATGTCTTTGAAATTTCCTGCCTCATGGAAATGTCTGCTGGATACTATAGGCCTGTAGGCTGAAGATGGATGCCCCAATGGTACAGGAGAACTTTGGGTGACTGTACAGGTAGTGAGATGTCTCTGTCAATTCTAGAGTTTTGGAAGTTGCTTACTGATGGAGGAGTGTCTATGTGTTACTTTCATTATTAATAAAGAAACTGCCTTGGCCCTTTAAGAGACAGAAAATTAGGTAGGCAGAGTAGACAGAACAGAATTCTGGGAAAGAGAGGGGAGACACTTCAGGCAGTCACCATAGTGAGTCGCCATGCCTCTCCTCTCCATGATGGACGTAGGTTAAGATCTCTCCTGGTAAGCCACCCTTCGTGGTGCTATGTAGATTACTAAATATGGGTTAAAACAAGATGTGAGAATTAACCAATAAGAGGCTGAAACTAATGGGCCCGGCAGTATTTAAAAGAATACAGTTTCCATGTAATTATTTTGGGTAAAATGGCCAGGGACACAGCCCGCCATTCCTTCTACAGATTGGCGCTCCAACGTGGTGACTAAATCCACTTAAAAGCCTGAGAGAGCTTAAAAAAGGGAGAGAGAGTTTAACACAGCTTTTTGCTGTTTGCTAGGACGTGCTGTATACAGATTTCCTGTTTCGGCAATAGTGGCAGAGAAAAAGCTGAGTCATTTTAAAACACAGCTTCCTGCGCTGTGCGGCCACTGCAAACTCTGGCTTTAAAGCATTTCAATGGCTTTTATGGGACTGGATGTTTGTGTGCCTGCTCAGGATCGGAAAGAAAGTACTCTGAGACCATGCCAATGGCTCACTGCTCCCTGCCTGCACCTGGGCAGATGGCAGAATCAGGCTTAGGCAGGCGGAAGAGCATGGCAGATTTCTGCCGCCATACAGAGAGATGTTTTCAGACTGTGCAGTGCTCTGCGTGTCAGATTTGGCTGTAACTTGGATGAAAAGAGTTTTTGTGCCGCACGCTCAGTCTCAGAGTTAAAGTGCTGAGTGTGGCTCCTACCTGGCAGCCCCAGAGCTAGTAGAAAATGGTACGTCCTCCATTTTGAAATTGGAGAGAGGTGGAGCCAACATCCAGAACAGCCCTGCGGCTCTGCAGCTCAGAGGTGCAACCGATTCAGAGTCACAAGCAGCTCCGCCATGTTGGACTGGGCGGGGCAAGCACACAGTACCTGTTTTTGACCCAGGAATGTCACAGCTTAGAGTCTTAAGCACTTAGCGATTTAAAGGCGCAAATCAAACATGTTTATGGACAGTAAAGAATTACAAATTCACAATAGGACAGATTCAGACATAGAAGACCCCAATACGGGTCACAATGTTGGATAAATGTACATAGACTTGAGAGAGAGAAGAAAAAATATAGAGAATAAAGTTAATGCCTTTAAAAAAAGGTAAAGTCTTTAAAGAGACAGAATAAAGTAAAGGGATAGAGTAAAAATAAGTCACGTAAAAATGCAAATTTCACAGAGAGTCTGAATTATGTATTTTATTGTGTTTTCTTTGAAATTTTTGACTGTAAAGGAGCTAAATACAGAGAGACATTTCATTATATGGGCTGCCAGGCTAGACCAGAATGGACATCTTAACGGTATGACTTCAGAATTTAGATCTAAGAACATGATGCTTTGGAAAAGAGGGCCTTCTTTTGTTTTCACAGAGGATGACACCCTGTGGATTGCTTCTATCCCAATATGGTATGATAGACCACGCCCTCCTGAAAGGTTGCTGTGAACACCCTCAAAAAATTACTTCGCTCCACTGCCGACTGAGATAAACCTGTCAGACAGGTTACACCATGAAAGATCTTATTAGCATTGCCCCCATTCAGTAGGAAGCAGTTTGGAGAGAAATAACTGTGCCCATATTCCCAAATATTGTTTATAAATGTTCTTTTACATTTAAAGGGGGATATAATATAGATATGAATAATTTGCATTGGTGTGCATTTTAAGGTCAATTTTGTTATTTGTATATGTATTTCTGATCTTCATTAAGCTATTGTGATTGTGTAGTTCATTTTAAAATGTAATGCATAATTAGGAAATATAGGTTGTTAATGAATAATCATCAATAATAGTCAAGCTTGTAGTCATGTTAGTTAGATTTTCTATATAGAGAGAGATATACTTTAGTTAAATAGGCATTCTTCATATCTTTCAATAGTCAAACTTGTAGTCATGTTAGTTAGATTTTCTAGATGTACATAGATATATTTCAGATAGGCATTCTTCATATCTTTCGAAATCTACGGAACATGGCATTTAAGATTTTAATAACTTAGGGCTTTTCATGATAATGAGACACGTCTGCTCCTGGCAGCACCAATCTACTTCGAGAGGAAGATGGGCATTGAAGAGGCTACTTATGGAGTTTGTTAGCCATTTGGGCAAGAAACTGCTCTTGCCTGGACTGTTGCATAAACTGCACACAAAGAACCTGCAGAGAGAGGACTGCTGAACTTGCCTAAGGGTAAGATGGTCTTTCGAGGTTCCTGATTCATGAAAGAGTCTGCAAGACGTTCTGCAGGACACAACAGAAAGTGACTGAACTGTCTTTGGAATTTCCTGCTTCATGGAAATGTCTGCTGGATACTATGGGCCTGAAGGCCAAAGATGGATGCCCCAGTGGTACAGAGGAACTTTGGGTGACTGTCCAGGCAGCGAGTTGTCTCTGTCATTTCTAGAGTTTGAAAGTTGCATATTTCTTATTTACTTAAGTAGTATTATATCCTTCTGGAGTCTTTGATGGAGTTGAAGAATTTTACTATGTTAAAGTTAAAGCCTTTCTTTTTTGTTTAAACAGAAAAAGGGGAATGATGGAGGAGTGTCTATGTGTTACTTTCATTATTAATAAGAAACTGCCTTGGCCCTTTAAGAGACAGAAAATTAGGTAGGTGGAGTAGACAGAACAGAATTCTGAGAAAGAGAGGGGAGACACTTCAGGCAGTCGCCATAGTGAGTCGCCATTCCTCTCCTCTCCGAGATGGATGCAGGTTAAGATCTCTCCTTGTAAGCGACCACCTCGTGGTGCTACACGGATTACTAAATATGGGTTAATTAGCCAATAAGAGGCTGAAACTATGGGCCAGGCAGTGTTTTAAAAGAATACAGTTTCCGTGTAATTATTTTGAGTATAAAGCTAGCCGGGTGGCGGGACGCAGCCCCGCCGCTCCATTCTACAGCTTACAATGTTTTTCCTGTATACTTAGGTAATATTATATCCTTTTGGAGTAGTTGATGGAGTTAAAGAATTTATAGTTATAGTTTCCTTGGTTATGATAAAAGATAAAGTAGATATAAATATTGTAACTCTAGTTCTTGTTTGATACCTGTTTGTTATATATAATTTTACTATGCTAAAGTTAAAACCTTCCTTTTATTTAAACAGAAATGGGGAAATTGTATGGGAAGTCCTTCTGTGTATGTGTTGCTCTTAATGGTTAATGGATAAAGAAACTGCCTTGGCCTGTTGATAGGGCAGAACTTAGGTAGGCGGGGAAAAATGGACTGAATGCTGGTAGAAGGAAGGCAGAGAGAGAGACGGCATGGATCTGTTGCCAGAGACTTGCTGAAACTTGGCTGGTAGGTCACAACCTCGTGATTAATAGAGATGAGTTAAATTAAGATGTTAAGAGTTAGTCAATAGGAAGTTAGAGCTAATGGGCCAAACACCGTTTTAATTAATACAGTTTCTGTGTGATTATTTCAGGTCTAAGTGAGCCAGCCAGCTGGGAAAGAACAAGCAGCCCCTCATCCTACACAGGCATCTGGAAAGGGACGAGGACAGGGAAGAAGTAAGGTAATCCAGACACAAAATATTGCCTAATACATGAATATATTTAGAAGAAATATAAAGAAAATGATTCATACAGAAATAGGGTCTCTCATGCTTTCTATTGCTGTGATAAAACCCCATGACCTAAAGCAATTTGGGTAGGGAAGGATTGATTTTATTTATACTTCCACATCACAATCCACCAGGAAGGGAAGTCAATATAGGAACCTGGAGTCAGGAACTGATGCTAAGGCTGTAGGAAATGTTGCTTACTAACTTGCTCCTAGGAGCTTACTCGGTTTGCTTTCTTGTACTATCCAGGACAACTTCTCTAGGGGTAGCATCAACCATAGTAAGCTGGGCTCTCCTGCATCAAACTATAGTTAAGACAATACCCCACAGGCATGCATGCCTTTAGCACAATCGAATGGAGGCATTTTCTCTGTTAAGGTTCCCTTTTCCCAGATATGTCTAGGTTTTGTCAAGTTCACAAATAAAAAAAGCAGTATGCATCGCCACAACAAAGGTTTGCTGTTTTATTCTTACAAACAGTCTGATATATTGAATTTTTTATTTTGCCTTGAGGAAGCTTACTTGGGTCTCTTTAACATATTACTGGATTTTTTTTAACTTGGCTTAAATGCTTAAATGACTTAGTATTTTTCCATGCAGCTTCTGTGACAGCAAAAACAGACTGCATGTCCGGCCCACATTCTGTGATGAAATTCCATCAAGAAATGCTGGGGAAGCATATCCGCAGTCATTTGTCTGAGGTCATTACAGAAGAACATTCCACAGAGGGCTGAAATCATAAATCAGAATTTCTTCTTTTCACCTTTCTGTCTACTCGTGTGTTTGCTTCAGATTTTTATGGCATTACTGCTATGGTGAAGACATGCTCTAAGATGAACAAAATTTAAATGGGGAAATAATAATTTCATTCCATCTGTATAGTTTGAAATATGTTAACACACACAGAGACAGAGAGAGATACACAGAGACAGAGATAAGAGGAGAACAAAAACTAAACAGTATAAACATGGGCTGTCAGTGTATCTCAGTTGTATAGAGTTGCTTGCCTACTTGTGTGAGGCCCTGGGTTTAATTTTCAGTACTACAAATACATAACACATAATTACATATCTTCAAAATAATAAATTTTTATTTTCCTTTACCTTTTCTCTGGTGCTTTTTTTTGAGGTTGGAGGAGTGAACCCAAAGTCTCATGTAGCCCAGGCTTACCTAAAACTCAAAAGACCTGAGAATAGCCTAGAACCCTTCTAAGTTTTCTGCTCTGCTTTCCAGGCATCAGGACTGCAGGCATGTGCCATAGTGACCTGTGAATCACTACATTTGTTCTATCTCCTGCCTTTTACCTCCCAGCTATCCTTCAATAAGCAAGAAAACAAAATTTTAGCCAAAATCTATAGAAGCCCAGTCCAGATATAGTTAAAGCAATGTTATTTTTGCAGGGACTTTTAGCATTAGCTTTCACCTAAGATGCCTTCAAAGACTATTTTCTAGTAATGTTTCAGTTAGCATTCATTTTACATTATTACATAGCATAATATAGCAGCAGCAATATATAAATGCAATATGTAAAAGACTCTCAATCCAAAACAGCAGCGAAGGCTGTGTTAATATCTATGGTGAAGACCACACACAAAATTAAATTAATGAATCCAATTAAACTAAATGAATGTGGAACTTTGGAATGCAACCCAACTGGACAGAGATTGTCTAGCAAGTATGAGGCTGTAGACCCAAACCCAGCAATGCAATTAGTTGATAACTAATTAAATAAATGAATATACAGTTCAGCATATCAAAAGAATTCTAAAAAGAACCAGGTTTGTAGTGTATAAACTGTATTCTCAGCACTCAAGAGACTGAAGTAAGAGGGTTGCCACAACTTCAAGGTCAGTATGATATACATAGTGATTCTTGGGTTAGTCAAGAATTATAGTGAGATCTTATTTCAAAAAGGGGCTGGGGACTGGGACAGAATGCTAAAATCTTTGTGGCTTATGATGCTTAACTAAATGCACTGATTCAAAGGAACATTTCTATATACCCTTGGATTTCTCATAAACTTTTAATTGTGTGGTTAGTTAGCATGTTATCTTCATGGACACAATTGCAGGCATTTTGGTTCAGTTTTAGAACTGTGAGGTATAAATATAAAAAAAATGAAAGGTGTTCAAATTATAGCTTGCTAAAGGGATGCCTTCCTAGGCAGCATCTCTGTCGGCTGGGAGATGGTTTGAGCCATGAAAGGGGCAATGGCTTTCGACTCAAGTAGAGAAAGGCTCAAGGAAGTGACTTACTGTATGTATTCCTCTGTAAAATGGAGAGTATCACAGAGCTGGCATTTTGAACTATTGGGAGTACAGTGTGAATGTATATACATAAAATATTTTTGCCTGTGTAAGCAATAAGTCAAAATTCTCTTCAAATGTGTCAATTATAGGGAAATTTGGGTTCGTTCCTTGAGAAGCATCCTAGACAACAGAATTTTTGATGCTTTAATCACATCTTTTAAAATACTTTTTGTGTTTTGCCTTGTGCCAGCCTGATTACTCTTCTTCATTGTTTTCCTGGTGCCTTTTAAAGTACTCTATCTAGACACATTTTACTTCCTGGGCATTTTTACTGCCAAGGCCTGCTGCCTCCTCCCTCTTCCACTTTTCTCCTTAACCCCCTTCTTACTATCTCTAGTCATTCATCTGCTTTTCCTCAGACTTCAAGGTGCCAGAGGCCCTGAAGTATGTTTTAGTCTGATAGATGGTTTTTCAGGAGCTAAAGCCCTTCACCAGAGAAGTAATGTATAAATTAGGTGAAGCGAGGTACCAAGCTCGCTCACTGGAAGATTTAAGCACACATACCAAAATTTATGTTTGGTTTTGTGTTTTGGTTTTGGGGTTTTGTTTGTTTGTTTGTTTTGTTTTGTTTTGTTTTTAGTAAGTGGCACGAAGTAGTCCCCGGGGGAGTTCATCCATTTGTCTGCAATGATATAACTTTTTTTTTTAGGTTTTTTTTTGAGACAGGGTTTCTCTGCAGCTTTAGAGCCTGTCCTGGAGCTAGCTCTTGTAGACCAGGCTGGTCTTGAACTCACAGAGATCCGCCTGCCTCTGCCTCCCGAGTGCTGGGATTAAAGGCGTGCGCCACCACCGCCCGGCTAATGATATAACTTTTATTAAGAACATAGGTCTCAAGCAATAAGTGTTTTTATGTTTATGCAAGTTTGCTGCATACCTCAATTCAGGAGTAGACTTTCTAGCTCTACTCTCCCTTAACTGTCTCATGGCCTCATTTTCCAAATTATCACTTTCAGGGCCCAGTCCCTGTAATCATACCCTCCCTAGCTTCATCTTGCCTCAGTTGAAACAATTGAGAAAACTCCATCAACTAAAATCCAACTCTCTGCCTAATCCTTACCTATACCTCAGCTCTTAAATGCAGATGGAAAGAAGAGAAACAATACAATGAATTGATAAAGTATATAGGGGGCAATCCTATATCAATTCATTGTATTGTTTCTCTTCTTTCCATCTGCATTTAAGAGCTGAGGTATAGGTAAGGATTAGGCAGAGAGTTGGATTTTAGTTGATGGAGTTTTCTCAATTGTTATTAATAAAGAATCTGCTTTTGACCTATGGCAGGGCAAAATATAGCTAGGCAGGAAAGCCAAACTGAATATAGGGAGAAAGAAATTAGAGTCAAGGGAGATGCTAGCAGCTGCTGGAGAAGAAAGACGTGAGGTAACAAGCCACAAGCCTCGTGGTAGAATATAAACTAATAGAAAGGGGTTAATTTAAGTTGTATAAGATAGTTAATAAGCCTGAGATAATAGGACAAACAATTATAGTTAATATTAAGCCTCCAAATGATTATTTCATAAGTGCTACAGGAACCGGCAGGCGGGAGAGAAACCTCCAATTACAACTAACAACCTTAAATTGACTTTTAGTGGGTTTTTAAGAAACATGCTACATTACCAAATTCACTCATTCTCCTACTCATCAATTACTATCTCACCCAGATCCTGTTTTCAAATGTCCAAACCCAGTTCTTCCCATCAGCAATGTCTTTTTTTAGAAAACTGTTCCACTGTGACCCAGCCAAATCTACTGCACTACCAGTTTCTGAGCTTATGTATGGAAGTGCCAGCATGTCTCTTTGTGCCCATGTGCCAACCCTTCTGCTGACTCAGTAGATTCCTAAGTCACTTACTCTGATTGTAAAAGTTTCATTTTAAATTTTCCTTTACTTATTGACAGACAAACATCAAAAGTACTAGGTGTGTAGTGAATACAAGAAAGCCTTTCAAACACACTATGATTAAAATATGTTTAGGGACAGGAGAGGTGGGTCAGCAATTATGGGCACTAAATGCTCTTCCAGAGGAACTGGATCTGATTCCCAGCACCCACATGTTGGCTCACAACCACCTCTAACTCCAGTTCCAGGGGATCTGATATGTTCTTCTAACATGCTCAGGCACCAGACACAAAAGTAGTACCAAACCACTCATACATATAATTATTTTAATCACAATTAAATAAAATATATGTTTAAACAAAAAGTAAAAAGTTTTGGGTTGTGACATATTAAGTGCAGTGAAGACGTGACAAAATGCTTTATTATGGTTTTGGAAATAGTATGAAGATATATTTTCTTTTAATACAAATTTCAATTATCAAAAAAATACAAGACTAATGTTGGGTATAGCCTATATGTTTATTATGAACATTATTATTATATAGTATATGCAAATATTTTTAATTAAATCAGGGTTAAACCTGGCTGGCCTTGAACTCACAGATTTGCTTGCCTCTGAATCCTAAATGATGGGATTCAAGAACAGCTACCTTTCTTATACAGCTCAGACCTAATTGCCCAGGAGCAGGACTGTCAGAGTGAGCTGGGTACTCCTACATCAATTGTCCATTAAGAAAATAGTTCACAGATGTGTCCACAGGCCTATTCAAATGTCACAACTCCTGAGTTGAGGTTGTCACTTCCCAGCTATGTCAAGATAAAAACAGAAGCTGTGACTGTCACCATCTATTGCAAAAAGAAACTTCTCTGATGAGGACTGAAAGACTTACTAATCTAAGTTTATAAAGATAAGAATTTAGGAAGGAAGGGGCAGGCAGAACTAAGTTCATGGCCAGCCTAGACTACAGAGCAAGTTCCTGGCACTCAAGGTTATATGATGAGACCTTGCTTAAAATAAAAATAAAGGAAAGAAAAGAAAAGCAAAACAGATTTTAAAAACTTATGCAACAGATTATTCCTGTGTCCATTTAGCAGAAAAATAGACTCAGGCAGCCACAGGCTTTGGGCCAGTTAACAATACTGTCATGAGTTCCACCATACAGAGCAGGCTTTAAAATCCAATAGGAAAGTGGCTGGTTACTCCCATAATATGGCATTTTCAAACACGTGTATCTAAAGATTCGAAGCTAACATACACACAGGAAAGAACATGCAGCCTCTGTCCTTCTGGGTCTGGTTACTTACACTTTTAACACCATTTATTTCATGTTGTTACTATTTTAAATATAGCATGTTATGCAAAGTCAATCTTATGATCCTGTCCATTTGGAGATTTTAGGTTTCTTGTAGTCAGTGGACACCTTTCTCTAGGTTTAGAAATATTTCTGCTATGATTATTTTTAATTTTTTAAATTAAAATGTAATTAAATTGTTTCCCCCTTTCCAGTTCCTCCTTCCAACCACTATCACGTACCCCTCAATTCTCAGTCTCAAATTAATGGCCTGATTTTCTTTGTTATCTGCATATCCACTTAGTGTTACCTGTATCTATAAGGTTTTATGGCTGACCACTTGGTATTGGATAATGAATTAAATAGTTCATCTCTAGGGAAGACTATTTCTCCCTTCTCAGTATTCCTGAGTTTACCTGCAGTTCTTTGGTTAGATCCCTCACTTTGACATTAGCTTTTCTATTGGAGCTCTTTTTTAGGTCTCGTTTAAGCAACCATATTGCTGAGGTATCATGATGGGCGAAGTTTCCTGGCCATTTCTGAGAGAAACACTCCCAAGCAGATTTCCTGGTCCTTCTCTGATATTATTGAAACTATTCTTTATGCCTTTGCCACTGTATTCTTCTTCTATGCTATAACCCAAAGGTTACATCTGTTACATCTTGTTATGGTATCTAAGAGTTCTCTACAATTTTTAATTCTAATTTAGTCTAGTTAGTCATTTATCTTTACTAAAGGGTCCAGTTTCTATACTTTGTCTTTCAGCCTTAATTCTGTTTTCTACCTAATCCATTCTATTGCTGAGGCTTTATATGGAGACTTTAATTTGGATTATTGAGTTCTTCATTTCCAGAATCATTTCAGCCTGAATTTTCTTTAGAAATTCTAACTATTGGTTAAATTATAGTTTTATATATTGGATTGACTTCCTTATTTCATTCATCTATTTTTGCTTTCATGAAGTACAGTCATGTTTTCTTTGAGTTTTTTTTAAATACTTATCATTCTTTGAATTCTTTGTCTGAAAGTTTTTCAAGTTTATTCTCATCGAGGTTCCTTATTATGGGAATAGGAATTTTTGAAGAAAAATGATTCATTGGATGGTCATGTCATTTCTGGGTTTGTGCTGAGACTTTTACATCTGGATTTGGTTTCCTGGAAGTGGAAAGTGAGCCAGGGGATGATGGTCTGAGGAATGCTTACCTATCAGCATGGGAGCTAAGAGAAGCACAGAAGTATGAGCAGTGGGTGTCAGGGTCCAGAGACCCCTTATCTGCTGACACCAGGACAAGTTTGAGTAAAGGTGAAGACAGGGCAGGTTTGAGGAAAGTTGTCAGGATCTGTGGACCTTACTTGTCCAGCTCAGGAGCTGGGTTGGCTGGGAAAGTTTGAGCTGATTAGGTCTTTTTCTGCCTTTCATAAATGTGTGTGTGTATACATTCATAAAGGATAAAATATATGGTATCTAAGGGTTCTCTACCATTTTTAATACTAATTTAGTCTAGTTAGTCATTTATCTTTACTAAAGGGTCCAGTTTCTATACTTTGTCTTGCAGCCTTAATTCTGTTTTCTACCTGATCCATTCTATTGCTGAGGCTTTATATGGAGACTTTAATTTGGATTATTGAGTTCTTCATTTCCAGAATCATTTCAGCCTGAATTTTCTTTAGAAATTCTAACTATTGGTTAAATTATAGTTTTATATATTTATAAATATGAACCAATTAGAATGCATCCTAGTTTTGTTATTCTAATTATTTTCCTTTTGTGTATATTTTTATTCCTTTAAAATTTGTTTTTTGTGTGACCATGTGTGTGCATGTCTTTGTGGGTATACATGTTCATATGTGTATGTGGAGGCAAGAGAACAGGCTGTAAACCAGCAAGCCCCAGTCATCCTTCTGCCTTGGTCCCACAAGGAATTGAGATTACAAGTGTACACAAGATGTCTTGATTGTTACATGAATGAGTATCAACTCCCTGTCCTCATGGGTAGTAAGCAGAAAGACTTTTCATCTACTGAGTTGTATCTCTATCAGCTCCTCTTTAGCCTTCATAGGATGACTAAAAAAAACCATAAATAAGTCAGGTGGTAGTGGTACACGCCTTTAATCCCAGAACTCAGGAGGCAGAGGCAGGTTGACCTCTGAGGGTGAGGCCAACCTAGTCTACAAATCAAGTTCCAGGAAAACCAGAACTGTTACACAGAGAAGCCCAGTCTCCTGGGGGAAAAGCATGCATAAATAAAAAAAAACTGCCCATGATTCCTTTAAACTTCAGAATTTGGGATTTCATTTCCATTGTTCCCACTGAAACTTTTATCCCTGATCACTAATGACCTTCACATTACTGTATCCACTGCTAAAACATGGTCTCCTTATGCATAGTAATGGATGAAGTTGTCTAATCCCTCTCTGCTTGACATCTGGGACTCTGTACCCTTCTGTTTTACTAGACTATCATGATCAGTTTGTTTCCCTCTACTTGACTCACATTCTAAGGAGCCCATTACTAAGCAATCCTTCTCTTCTCCATCTGTTGATTCCTAGGAACTCTGGTAATATCATTCTTTCTTTAAATATTATCTCTATGCCAAAAATTCCAAATATATAGAATCATTGACTTCTGTCACTATTTCCAGGGTCACATCTCCAGCTGTTTACCAAACATCTGTACTTGGTTTCCTGGCAAGTTTTACAGCCTTATCAGATGCCAGATTATTTCTGTGATGTTGCCTTCAATCCAGTTTGCTCCTATATTTTTCCTTCACTTCTAAAAGGTTATTCCCTTTTTTCCAGTTTCCTAGGATCAAAATAAAAAATTCAGCCATATTTCTTTACAGTCCATTACCAACAACCTGTTCAGTCAGCAATCCTTCAAAAACCTATCCATGATGCAGCTAGATCTCACCACCATTATCTTGATATAGAAATGGATATTGTTGACTTAGATTCAAAGAATGTAGTAGGGAATTCCCCTAACTGGCCCCTGGTCCTCTTTTGGTTGCCTACAATATATTCTACCATCAACACAGCAACCAGAAAGATACTATTGAACCAAAGGCAGGACATACAATTCCTTTATTCCAAAGCCACATTTTTCAGAATGAAATGCCAAAGTGTTACAATCACAGAACCCAACTAGATCAGATTCTATTTCTACTTGGAACTCATCTCCAGTTGCTCATTTATTTGCTCCTTCAGGTCAGCCACATTTGTGTCTTGCTTCCTCTTTTTTAACATCATTTTATTACATTTATTTTGGTTGGGGAGAGCACATGCTGTAGTGCCTGTGAAGTTAAGAGGACAATGTCCTTCTACCATGGGGGTCCTGGGGACTGAACTCAAGTCATCAAGCTTGGAAACAGGCAGCTGTGTGTGCAAGTATATGAATATGCACATGGAGGCCAGAGGTCAATAGAGACAAAGGTCAGCATCTTATATACTTTTTAATTGTTCTCCACCTTATTGTTTGAGACAGGAACTCTAACTAAACCTGTAGCCCACCAATTTGGCTAAAATGGCGGCCCAACAATTCCCAGAGATCCTTCTGCCCCACCTCCCAATCACTGGGATTTTAAGTACACACTTTAATGCTCAGATTCTTTTCTAAAAGTCATTTGTTTTTATTTTATGTGAATGAGGGTTTTACCTAATGTATGTATTACATCATGTGTGTTCTCTGTGCCTGCAGAAGACAGAAGAGGCTGTTTGGATTCCCTGGAACCAGCATTGGAAATGACTGTGAGTAACCATATGAATGCTGGGAACCAAACCCAGAGTCTGTGCAAGAGCATCACGTTCTTTTAAGTACTGAGCCACCACTTCAGGCTCCATGGCCAACTTTTTTTTAATGTGGATACTGAAGAGCCAAACTGAAGTCCTCATATTTGTGCAGCAGGGACTTTGCATACTGAACCATATCTCTAGTTCCTGATGTCTTAAATCTGAATCCTCTGTCACTTTCCCGCATTTGAGCCTCTCTACTTTCTGGTTATTCTATCTTTACTATTTCCACCCTCAGTCATTCATGTCCCCAACCTTCACTTTGTTTCAAGTCTTACGCTGAGATTTTCTCTGACTACCTTGAAGTTATATTCCTATGCACACCACCCTTTCAATCACACTTCTCAAGATTTTTTATCCACCTAACATTCATTTTCTTTATTTATATATTTTTGTGTGTGATTTGCATATTATACATGTACGTGCATGGTGAGAATGCATACTCACATGTGCAAGTGCAAGTGGAAGCCAAAGTTGGACACTAAGTGTCTTCTTTATCAGCTCTCCGTTTATTTCCATTGTTTATGGGGAGTCTCTCTCTTGAACCTAGAGCCCAACGATTCAGGCAGTTTAACCTGGAGATACCCCAACTCTGATGTGCTGGGATACCAGACTGGCCAACACACTTTCCTAACATTTACATGGGTGATGGGAATCCACATTATGATCCTAACACTAGCACTGAACTATCTCTTACTCAGCCCCATGAATAAGGTTCTGATGACTCATTGAACAGTAGAATAATAAGAAGAGCCACAGCTGGGTTGACAACAGCTAGGTTTACAGCTTAGGTATCTGCATGGAAGAATGTATCACAAAAGTAAATAAAGATTTAGGAGTTATCACAGAAGGTACCAAGCAGATGCTGGACCTATGTCTATGAGTGGGAGCTCCTTTTATAAAGAGACTGTGGGGGCTGCTGTATTCGGGGGGTGTTATTAGATGTTGGGCATGAAAGTGAAGGGGCTACATTGAAAAGGGAAAAGAGGGGACAAAACCAAATTTTAAGGAGAAGATCAAGTTTGGGAATCAGATAACAGTGATTATCAGTGCAGTACATGGCATATAAAAGACCAGAAGAACGTAACTGTATACTACAACTCTCATGGTAACAAACTAAGTTAGCTGAGCTGAATAGGTGTGCTGTGATGAAACTGAATGGGACATAATGTGTGCTTTGAAATCATCTGTGCAGTTCAAAATCCTGCTCCAAATAGTGTGAACTACCATGAAAATGTTTACTTTACTACCAAGAAGTCCCAAGGTCAGGGAGCTCCACGGGGCTTTTCTTGTTTGCTTGTTTGATATTTTGCTGTGTTTCAACGAATAATTCAAGGGCAAGGTCTTTTCCAGTTTTGTCTTCAGGCTGTTTCTTCTCGTGATCACAAGATAATTACTGCAGCCCCAGCCATAACATCTAGATGTAGCCACAGCCAGTGGAGAAAAGACCATAGCATCCTGTGAATACTATTTGCAGACCAGACCAATAGTTTTAGAAAGGCCTTTTACTAGCATAGTAAATGAAAGTTGAAGGCCATCACCATACTTTGAAAAATCACAAAGATAATGATTGGCTTAGATAGACAAGGATTTTACAGCCTTAGTAGGCAACATAGTGACTATCCCAAAAGTGAAACTAATGGAGCCAAAATGGGCTTTATGTGACAAGGAAAAAGGGGTGGTGGGTATATTAGAGGTATCCATCAGTGTCCCCCCCCACATACTACAATAGTGAAAATAACTTTGTTCACTTTTTTAAGCCTTCTCAATAGCAGAGGGCAGCCTCCACTTACCAAGAGCTGGAATTATTAGGCGTGCATTTCTGCAGTGCTGGGGATCAAACCAGGACTTTCATGCATGCTAGACAAGCACACTACCAACTAAGTTACTTACCTAACCCCCAAAGAATTCTTCTCTGACAACATATTACACTTTTTAGAGAGACAGGTAGAACTGAAAATGCTAGTGGCTGACTGAGCCTGCAAAAAGTTTTGCTCTTCAGTAACACTCATTGAAAAAAGGAAGGAAGAAAGGGAGATAGTGAAGGAAGGAGGGAGGAAGGAAGGATGAATGAACTGGGCAAGTAGTTTTGAAGTTAATATTCATAAATGAAAAAGATCAAAGCTTAAACGAAGTGAAAACATTTCTGCAGCATATTGTTTGGGAAATCACAGTTGCTCTGACTTCAAGACAGAAATGACCTTGTCATGCCTGTAGCTCAGTGTTTCAAAACCCTTATATAATAGTGTACCTTGCTGACATTTCACTCTAGATTTGGGTCACCATATTTAGTGGTCTTTCCATTGGAAACAACTGACAGTGGAGGAAAGGTTTTGTTTCCCAGACAGTGTCAAATGAAGAACAGTATTATCATAATTTTGGATATTCTGCATTTTATGATACTCATTTTCCATGGTCGAGGGACAGCTTTGCAGCACAGTGAGACACAAACAGATCATCAGTCATACAATGCAAATGCAAACACACCCATAATATTTCAATAAAAAGGTTTTGAAAATTAGGCCACATTCAATAATTTGGTGGCAACATACCCTTAGGAGATCGAAATACACATTCATAGATTAAAAATGTGGAGGAGACTCTCGGCAAAGAAATTTGTCTAAATCAGTAAAATTCTTCCACCATTCAACAGCTGTTACTAAGCACAAACACTCTGGGAAAGGGCTGCTTTATGCCTGGTTCTCACCATGTGGCTTAGTACGGTCAGTAGCAGCATTTCCCTGAGGCTTCTTAGAAAGTTAAGGCCAATTATTACTCTCTGTTTCAAGTCTACTAAATGGGAAAGTCTGATGAAGGTGAGCTACAATTTCAATGCCTAAGGAGAGCTCCCAGTGATTCTGAAGCACCTATACACTGACGGTGACTGTGCTTGAGCAATGTTCCTGGACTTTCATGTTCCTGATAAGGTACATAAACGTTATCAGTACTGTATTTGGAATTAATTGATATGTTCTCAGGCAATTAACTGGATATGAATAACATTGGTTTTACGTGGAAATGATTTTAAATTTCTTAACTAGAGCAGTATTTGCCAGGCATGATGTCACATGCCAGTAATTACAGAACTCCAGAGGATGAGGCATGAGGAGGACCATGAGTAAAAGGATAGCTTGGTCTACATAGCAATTCCAAGAAAACCAGACCTCCATAGTAAGACCTTATTAAAGTAATATATAAAGCAAGCAGCCTAAACTATACTTATAGCATTGCTGAAAAATAATACATAAGGTCTATAGCACAGAGCTATACTTCCAGCCCTTTAGCTTAACACATTGGCCTCAAACTCATAACCCCCCTACTTCATTTATTGAGGAGCAAGTCTATAGCCATGCACCACCGTGCTCAAACCTCTATCTTATTCTTGAAGCTCATATGTTAAAGTAGTGACTACTCCAAGGGAAGGCATCACACAAATGCAAGGAACTCCAGGATGGGCGTGCAGTTCAGTGTCACGGTACTTCAGCAGCATGTGCTCCCAATCCCAGGACCTCAAAAGAAAGAGTACAAAGGTAACTGACAGCGTATGAGAAAATATTGCAAGACATAGATCTAAAAAGGTATTTATGAGACAAGTGTGGTGGCTCATGCCTTTAATCCCAGCTCCTGGGAGGGAGAGGCAGGCAAATCTCTGTAAATTCAAGGCTAGCCTGGTCTACTGAGTGAGTTCCAGGACAGTCAAGCATATTTCACAAAGGAATCCTGTTTCAAAAGCCAAAAATTAAAATGTGTTTCAACACATAAGAAATTTTCACAGTTCAATATAATAAAAAATAGCAATAACCAAGTTTTTCTTTTTTAAAGAAGGTATAGTTGTGTATACTTTTTTGTTTTTTTTTAAACTTTATGGAAGTGTTTATTTTTAAAGTCTAGTACCAGAGAACAGGATAGACGAACATGACAGGTACTACTCACAAGGGGCAATGTCCCCACTGGTTACCCTATCTTTTGGCAATGAATTCAGTAAAAAAGCACAGGAACATTCTAGAAGGGCTTAAAAGTCACATTCTGAATTAAACAGAAAATGTTCAAAGCTAAACAGTGAAATGGAAGCTTTCCTACCAAATCTAAGCAGTCCTACCAAATCTAAATAAAAAGTGTGGATAATGGCTATCTCAACAGCACTTAGTCTCAAAGCTAACTCCGACAATTCATCATGGAACTAAACAGCTAAGATGCTCGTCCTCCGTGCAATGTTGGGGTTTAGTGAAGATGACCCCCCCGAGGGCAGAGAAGCAATGAAGGAGGTGAGAAGTGAGCCTAGAAGCCCGAGAACAGAGCGCACGCTCTGGCTGCTGATGCCACTGTTTCCACACTGAAGGCCTAGCAACGCTTGCTTCCGGGAGGAAAAGGAATCTATCTTGGCTGACAGCTGCCCTGAAAAGGTCGTCAGACACACGGCTAGTTACCAGGTAACAGCCTAAAGCTCTTGAGTAATGATCAAACTAAAACCCTGACATCTGCCCACTGAAACCTTTTATGTTTTTGTCAGTGCTTTGTCCGTAACTTATTATGGCGTGGACTTACGCCAACCGGTATTTAAGCCAATTAGGAACAAAGACAGATTGCACTCTCTTTAGGTCTAGTTGGTGGAGAATAACATTTCCTGTAGTGACCTTATCATACAATCTTTAACAAAAACTCATAGGTTGCATTGATTATTCCTCAGGAGATGAGAGAGCGATGATAATTCAGATGGGCACCTCTGAAAAGATTGATCAGCTTCCTGTCCCGCTCGAGCCAGATTGTCTTGAAAACCATGGGAAAAGACTGGAACGGCCCACCAATCTGAGACTGGATCTGAGCCTCTACAATATTAATTGGGAAGCTCAAGAACCCCAGCATGGCACCCATCACACCTCCACAGATAAAGTCGTTGACCAAATGTGCACTATTCATGGTGGCAGTAGGCAGATGCTCCTTAACGGGCCCTCGAAGGCCGCAAAAAAAAAAAAAAAAAAAAAAAAAGAATATTGCTGAATCCATTTCAGAAAAGGATAGGCACAAAGCCTTGGTAATACTCTGCAATTCCGTGGCATCTCAGGTTCCCGAAGGCCTGGTAAGTGTTTGTGAACTTATTGTGATGTTTGTGGTCCTGAAGCAAAGTCTGAACCCTTTCGAATGGAGTGGGAATGGCTTCTGTTGTCCCGGCAAGCAGCGCCACCATACTTCTGGTGGCAAACTCGGGAGCACCGCTCACATGCTTGGGGAGCAGGTGTGACAGGTCCTTGTACAGACCAAACATAAGTGCCAGTGTGGTTGTCTTCTGCATCAGTAGGGGAAGGATCCCACGATACAAATTTCGAAACCCATCGCTCCTCAGCTGGAGTATCACATCCCGGGTTTTGATGCCATACAGCTGCTGCCGAAAGAGGATCTTCTGAACCGGTACGTCATGGCCACATTGTTGAACACCACGCAGCAGCCACAGAAGTAATGCTTTATCTCACCCACGTCTGCAATGTGAGGAGACAGAACCTGGTTTGAAGAGGTCAACATTGGGGTCCTCTTATCATGCGCTTCTGAGTCCATCATGGTGCTTACGGTCTTTCTTCTCTGGGGAAACGTTTTAACCTGTGACATCGACTAAGTCTGGCATTGATGGCGACAGCTTTCTGGTAACCTTTCCAATGTCTTCCATTGTTAACCTTCTCTCTTCTGAAGTCAATATTGATAACTGCATTTCCCATGGCCGCGGGCACCCGTCTGCAGGACCGCCGGCGAGCTAGCCCATGCATGCGCAGGCACAGCTTTTTAATTTTTTTTGAGACAAGGTTACTCAGTAACTTTGGAGCCAGTACTGGAACTAGCTCTTGTAGATCAGGCTAACCTCTAACTCACTGGGATCCATCTTTCTTTGCTTCTTGAGTGCTGGGTTTAAAGGTGTGTGCCACCAGCACCTGACTGTGGTATACATTTTCAATCCTATGACATGGAGACTGAAGCAAAAATGTCAAGAATTCAAGGGAAGCCTGAACTACATCAGGAGACCCTGTCTTAACAAGTGAAAATAAAAAATAAAGCAAAACAAAACCTCTCATAGAATGTACAACACCCAAGGTGACCCCTTATGTGAACTATGAACTTGATTCAATAATGATGTGTCAGTATTGTCTCCTTAACTGTAACAAATCCTAAATGATAGAGAAATTCTGAATTGTATGGAATGTGTTTGGAAACAGTGCTACATGCTTGACATCTCTATTTCACATGAGCTAGGGTAGCTATAATGAAAAGAGGGCTAATAACAGGTGTTAGCGAGGAAGTGAAGAAACTGGATCATTCAAATTTTGATGATACGAATGATAATGGTACAGCTACTTTGAAACCCAGTTTGAGGGTGGGAGAGTTCAGTGGGTAAAGCACTTGATGTGCAAGTTTAAGGACCTGAGTTCCAGCCTCATTGTGCGTGTTGAAGACTGAGAATGAAAGCACATAACTTCAAAGCACGAACATTAAAGGAAATGCTTATAACAGCATTATTCATGACAAACAAATGTCCACTGTCCACTGATGAATTGATGAACAATTATGGTGTGATGTTTGTTATGAATAGGAGTGAAGTGGTGATGCATGCTATAACATGGATTGACCTCAGAAACATGCTAAGTAAAAGGAAACAATTACAAAAGACCAAGTATAGAATGACCTCTATTATATTCGGTAGATTTATCCATGCACAGGAAGCACATAATGCTTGGGAAATGTTGAGGGGAAGGAGAAAAGTGAATTGACTTACAAAAGAAGTCAAGCGAGTTTCCTTGAGGCAAGTGATGAAAATCATTGTAGAAATAAAATGTGGTTATGGCTACATAACAACTTGAACATACTAAAAAAATTGAGAAAAAGAGCAAATTTTAAATGGAGCATAGTGTCACAGACCTATAATCTGAAAACATGGCTGGCTAGGGCAATAAAATGAGGAATGAAATTTAAAATATCCTTGCCTTTATAGCAAGTTTGATGCCAGTCTGGGCTACATTAGACTCAATCTGAAAGCAAAACAAAATGAAAATGAAATGAAGCAAAAGGATGAATTTTATTGCATGTAGATTATAGGTCAAAATGATATGGAAATCCATTGCTAGTGAGCTGTCCTGGAAGTTTGAGCTGTTTTATTTGGCTGTTTGTGAAACATTACATTTTTGAAAATGAACCCACATAAAATGTATGCACTGCTTTCTGGGACTGGATTACCCCACTTAGAATAATTTTTTTCTAGTTCCACCTATCTGCCTGCAAATTTCATGTCATTGTTTTTACCACTGAGTAGTACTCCCTTTTTCTTTATCCATCCTTCAGTTGAGGGGCATCTAGGTTGTCACAGTATGTACTCACTTGTAATTGGATATTAGATATAAAGCAAAGGGTAGCCAGGACACAATCCATAATCCCAGAGAAGCTAGGCAACAAGGAGGATCCTAAGAGGGATGTATGGATAGCCCTGGAAAAGGGAAATAGATGAGACCTCCTGAATAAACCAGAGGCAGGGCAGGGGTAGAGCAGAGAGGAAGGGGAATGGGATCATGAGAAATCTGGATGGTCAAACTGAGGGAGGGACAGAGAGGAAGAGCAAGGAAAAAGATATCTTGATAGAAGAGGCCATTGTGGGGTTAGGGAGAAATCTGGTGCCAGGGTAACTCCAGGAAACCACAAGGATGATCCCAGCTAAGCCTCCTAGCAATAGTGCAGAGGGTGCCTGAACTGTTCTTCTTCTGTAATCTGATTGGTGACTACCCTAATTTTTATCATAGAACCTTCATTCAGTAACTGATGGAAGCAGATGTAGAGATGCACAGTCAAACACTGATGGAGGAGGGTCATCTGTCTATGTGTTACTCTCATTGGTTAATTAATAAAGAAACTGCTTGGCCTGATAGGTCAGAACATAGGTGGGTGGAGTAGACAGAACAGAATGCTGGGAAGAAGGGAAGTGAGTCAGTTGCCATGATTCTTCGACCCAAGACAGATGTAGGCTAGAATCTTTCCTGGTAAGCCACCACCTCGTGGTGCTACACAGATTATTAGAAATGGGTTAATCAAGATGTGAGAGTTAGCCAGTAAGAGGCTAGAGCTAATGGGCCAAGCAGTGTTTAAAAGAATACAATATGTGTGTTGTTATTTCGGGGTATAAGCTAGCTAGCCGGTAGCCAGGAGCTAGGCGGTAGGACGCAGCCCGCAGCTCCTTCTACAAAACACTGGTCTAAGCTTCTGTTGAAGAGATGGAGGAAAAATTATATGAACAAGGGTGGCCAAGATCATGATGAGGAAACCCACAGAGACAGCTGACCCAAACTCTTGTGAGCTCACTGACTCTGGACTGACAACTAGGAAACCTGCATGGGACCTACCTAGACCCTGTGAATGTGGGTGACAGTTGTGTGGCTTTGCCTGTTTGTGGGATCCCTAGCAGTAGGACTAGGATCTATTCCTGGCACATGAGCTGGCTTTTTGAAACCCACTTCCTATGGTGGGATGGCTCCCTCAGCCTTGATGCAAGGGGGAGGAGCTTGTAATGCTAGGCTTTGTTGACTCTCCATGGGAAGCCTTGTCCTTTCTGAGGAATGGACAATGGGGGAGGTAGAAAGGAAGTGGGGGGAAGGAGGTGAGGAGGGAGGGGAAACTGTGGTTGGTATGTAAAATAAATAAAAATTTAAATAAAAAGGAATATATATGTATGTATACATATCTGTGTGTGTGTATGTGTGCTACTTAAGATTCTGTTGAGATCTGAAATGTGATGCTTCCATTTCCACAGGTAAATATTTATTTTTTTATTTCTTGCATGATGTGGGAGTCTCCTCTGTGTGCTGTGATTATCATTAATGAATAAAGAAACTGCTTTGGACCTATAGCAAGGCAGAACTTAGGTAGTCAGAGAAAGCTAGGCTGAATGCTGGGAAAAAGAAGGCGGAGTCAGAGAGAAGCCATGGAGCTGCTGGAGACAGATGCTGGGAACTTTAGCCAGTAAACCACAGCAACGTGGCTATACACGGATTAATAGGAATGGGTTAAATTAGTATGTAAGAGTTGGCCAATAAGAAGCTAAAGCTAATGCGCCAAGCAGTGATTTAATTAAAACAGTTTCTGTATGATTATGTTGGGTCTAAGCTAGCCGGGTAGCTGGGAACCAACAAGCGACCTCCCTCCAACACTTGCATCTCTGTGTTTTGTAGGAAAAATCGGCAAATGCATATATTAATAAAAAACATCAACCAGTATATAGTTTTATAAAATACAACAGAACCAGTCAGGCAGTGCTGGCACATGCCTTTAATCCCGTACTTGGGATGCAGGGAAAGGCAGATCCTATGAGTTTGAGGCTACCCTGGTCTACAAAGTGATTCCAGGATAGGCTCCAAAGTTACAGAGAAACCTTGTCTCAAAAAGCAAAAAACTAAAGCAAAACAACAAACAAATAAACAGCAATCATAGTCAACATTCTAGCATAAAGCGAAAAGGGATTCAAAGGATCCCACCACTTACTGTGGAATCATGGACAATTGATGGGATGGGAACAGTTAGGTGCCTCTAAATATGTAAGCATTGGTCAGTCAACCACACTCCACTGGATGGCCACCCACACAGCAATAAATAGGCAATGCAAATTGGACTTAATAGAATAGTAAAAATGAAAAGATACTATGAAGTTGGCAGAGTAGGGGGTTAAGAGGTAATTTGGTAGGAGTTGGGGGTTGGAGGTGAATATGATCAAAATGTAGTATATGAAATTCTCAGAAAATTATTAAAATGCAATGTTTTCTAAAAACATCAGAAATCATTTTCCTAGGTTATCCAAGCCTCTGTAGTAACCTGTTCATCCTATTAACTTACTTCTGTGTTCAGCACCTTGTCTGTCTGATTTCTACATAATCGCTTTGTCTATCACAGGTTATACCAACTGTCAATCTAGCATAAAGCAATCGTCTATTGAGTTGATCCACCAACAAAGGTCCAGCAAGGTGGACATGAGTTCCACTGCAGGCTAGCACAAATTTGTGTTCTAAATCCAAGCTTAAATAGACCGGAAGGACCCTCTTTCTTCTGAGTACACCATCAAAAACTGCCACAAGGACTAGTGGTTCCTGGAGGCACCATGCAAACTTGTAAGACCAAAACTGAGAGCTCACTGAATGTCCCACAGACGTCTTTGTTTCTGGTTAAAACAGACACATGGAGGCTGAGGCTGCAGCTCGGCTCTAGAGGGCTTGTCTGGCATGTGCTAGGCCCTGTGGTAACAGCAGCAGTTGTTCTGTGACCTAGCAAACTTCCGTTCTTGTTATTTTATGAATGCTGATGATGAAAGTTTATTGCTGGATCTGCTTAGCCTTAAACAGCTCTGCTCAACGCTGGATGTAGCATGCTGAGCTGTAACCAGCGTTTAGTCTGCTTCCGGCTTTGTATTTAATGGATTCCAGGAGGCCTGATCTCTTGCCAGTGTTTTCTTTGTGATTTCATCCAGTGGCTGTCAGGCAGACACAGAGTCTGTTTTTTAGACTCTCTCATTCTCATTCTTCGCCCTGCCCCACTCTCCGCTCCTTCTTCTGTCTTTCCAAGATTTATTAATATCATGGGCTTAGAAATGTATACAATGTGCAATCTTTCTAAAAAGAGACTTGGTTTTCTGAAATAAGATCTATAGTAGTTGAATTCATTGTTGGGATAAAAAATCAAAGTAACCAACAGTTTGTTTCCATTCACCCTCCTTTGTATTTTTCTGTCGTTCTTTCTACAAACTTCCTGTTCCGTTCATCCATTTGTCTTAGGCACAGAAGTTCTAGGCCATTTTTAGCTTAAGCTTTTCAGCCAGTGTCCAGTTTATTATTTAAAGTAAGAAAGATCATCTTTGATACCCAACCCTAGGTGAACTCAAAGGTCGTGGACAGTTTATGCTCCTTGGTTCAAAGGGCTTTATGCTTCCAGAACCTTGCAGACATCAAGCAGTTCCACCACACTGTGCATTTTACAGTGTGATGCACCCTTTGGTTGTCCTCCTGTGTCTTTTTGACAAACATAGACATAATACTGATAACCCTGTAGACATTTTCCCAATAAGTTAATTGTAGGATTTCTCCCTTATAAAGGAATGTGAGTCTTTTTTTTTGTGACTTCTAGTGTGTTTGGCTCATATGTGTGCTAATAAATCAAAACTAGGAAGCCTGGTTCTCTGGTCAAAAAAAATAAGATAGTTTGTCATATGATTGTGGAAAATCACCCAGCACATTTCTCAATAAGTTTCATTACATTCAAAAGGAGAATCATATTTTCCATGTGCCTCAGTTCTGTATATTAAACCACCTTGCTCTTGTGTTTATTGCCTATAACTAAGGGGGATGTTGGAGCCACCATGGGATGATGAGCTGAAATTACAAGGTCACTCCCTCCTTGCTGAAACAGTGTACCCTAACCTTCTAAAATAGTAGCCTATTTCAGTTGCCTCCTCTGGAAAAAATGAATCCTGATTCCGAGAATTTGCCCTCCTTGCATTTGTCTGGCTTATTTCTCCATTTTGTTCTTTTGTTTTGTTTTGAGCCATAGTCTCATATAACATAGGGTAGCTTCAATCTGCTATGTATTCAAGGTTGGACTTCAATTTCTAATATTGCTTCATCTACCTCCCAAGTGCTGGGATTACAGTTGGAGGCCATTATGCCCTGCTTTTTGTTTCTCCATTTTGAGCAAATTTGCAGTGTTGGAGTTTCTCGGGGTATAGCATATACTCCTAACTTTATTTCATCCATTCTCAAGTTTTCAATCATGTGGCAGTGACACCTTCATACATCTTTATTCTGAACGCATCACTTGCCTGCCCTGTGTATTTCCTATGTACCAATAATTCAGTACAACAGGAAGTGGATTCAAGATTTTTAACCACTTCCCTACATTTATTTGTCTCCTTATGTGATGTATATTAAGTCAAAAGTGCCATTATCTACTCAATACCCAAGCCAGAAAATTGGAAGCTCTCCTAAATGTTAAAGCTCTTTCCCTATCATCAATTTATCAGTAAATCCTGTTTGTTGTTTGTTTGTTTGTTTTTCATCCCTGACACCCCCATCAAGTCAAGGTATTTATTTCTATCCTCATCTACAGCTAGGACTCTGGACCAACGCATGAAGTAGCATTGCCTCTAGGGCTAGCTTTGCTCAGTCCTGCAATCCATTTAGAACTGAAAGCTCTGGGAAATTTGGGAGCTGTAAATCACATATCTGTCATTTTAGAACACAAAAAGTATTCAGTGAATCCCTCTTGCTTTTTCAGATAAAGCCTGTAATGGTTAAAATTGTAAGTTTGGCAGGATCTAAAATCATCCTGGAGACACACCTCTGGCCATGTATGTGAGAACACTTCCAGAAATGTTTAACTGAACAGAGAATACACACACACAAATGTAGTGAAAGCACTCCTGGAAATGTTTAACTGAGTAGAGAATACACACCCAAAATATGACGGGCAGAATACTATGGGCTGAGGCCTTCAGCTTGAATAAAAAGGAGAAAGTGATCTGGACAACTGCATTCATTGGAAGCAATGTGACCAGACACAACGTATTCCTGCTGTCATGGAAGCCTCTATCCCTGTGATTCTCTACCTTCCTAATGGTATGAGTTATTAATACAGTTCCTCATGATGTGGTGACCCCAACCATAAGATTATATGGTTATTGAAGTATTATTGATACTTCATAACTGTAATTGGCTAATGTTGGACATCATAATGTATATATCTGATATGCAGGATAGCTTATATGCAAACTCTGTTAAAGTGTCATTTAACCCTCAAAGGGGTCATGGCCCACAGGTGGAAAATAGCTATTCTATCCCCACACACCATGAAGAGGCAAGATAAACCCTTTGATTTCTGAGTTGCTCTTATTGACTACTTTATCACAGAAATGAGAAGAGTGACTTACCCTAAGGCAAAAATATTACCTAAACCCGTTGGACTTCCATAATTCTCTTTTCATCTCCTCCATCATGAAGCATGCCTTATCATCTCAGGATCTCTGAACACTCTCCAAACATGGTAACATCCTTCAACATCACCAGCCTCACTGACAACTGAATTCTTAGCGTAGTTAATAAATGTCTCTAAAGGGCTAGAAACCTAACTAAGAGTAAAGGAGTTTGCCTGGAATCTGTAAGGCCCTGGGTTCCTTCAACAGCGGGAGTGGGGGATTCTATAAAAGATTCTAACATAAACCATGAATGGGACCAACTAGGAGATTCTTTAGTTCGTCTAACAGAAAATGTATAAAAAGAAAACATATAGGTATTTAGAAATATATACATATATGAATATACATATGTCTATGTAACAACAATTAATGAAAAATAGAGGCCATGAACTTGAAAGAGAGCATGGAGGGGTATAGATGAGAGTGTAGAAAATAGAAAGGGAAGGAAGAAAGAGTGTAATTATTATTATAATCTCAAAAGTAAAATCCCTATAAAAGGGTCTTCTTCCTATTAGGTATGCATACATCATTAGCAATAAAAATAAAAATTGTCAGGTTTTAAATTTTTGTTTAATTTTATTTTGGTATAGCAATAATCTCTTCTATGCAGAAAAAGTAATAAGTAAAGTATTTGTGGGTTGGAAAGAGGACACAGGGGTAAGAAGAACTTGTCTTGTACAGGACGCAGGATCAACTACCAGTATCCACATTGTTCACATCCATCTGCTACTCCAGTTCTAGGGGCTCCAAATTTCTCTTATGATCTCCATGGACAACAGGTACACACATGAAAGGGAAATACCCATACATACAAAACAAATACTTAAAAAAAGAAAAGAAAGAGAAAAAAAGGCTTAACAATGGATACCACAATTTAAGAAGAGAATAGTAATAAACACTTGTAATCTAGTGCTCGTGAGGTGGAAACAAACTCAAGGGAACCCCTGGCTACATAGGGATGTGGAGGCCAGTCTGGGCACTTGAGAACTTATCTGCAAAATTCAACAGGGACTGTAAAGGGGAGAAAGAAGAAGAGAGGGAGAGTTAATCTGAGCTGGCTGTTTACTTTCAAAATAATTTTTGTCTTTCTTATATTATTGACATTGTGTTTTAAAAGATAAATTTCCTGTGCTTTGTCTTTGACTGCATATATATATATGTGTGTGTGTGTGTGTGTGTGTGTGTGTGTGTGTGTGTCTGTGTGTGTGTGTGTGTGTATATATATATATATATATATATATATATATATATATATATATATGCCTAGCGATACTAAAAGGATATTGCCTATAGGAAAGACTACAGCAATACCTCATCCAAGGTCAATTTTATCCCTAGATTACTCAGAGTTTAAAATAAATAAGAGGGAAATTGTTCTAGGCATGTAACCAGATACTGTCCAAGGCCTGTCTCCCACTAGAACAGGTGTGTTTCAATGGCCTTTTATTGCTCATTTTATCCTCCTCTTGTTCTGTTGTTCTCTAGAGTCAACAGCTGTGTCTACTGTTTGGTCTCTATAGTACCCAGATTCTTTTCTCCTTTAGTTTTTACACAATCTCATTTTCCTGATGTCTTCATGTTTTTGCTATTGATTGCTTTGCAATATATACTGCAGGGGCTAGCAGACACAGAAGCTCTATTGAGTCTAGATCTACATACACCACTCTATGTGTGTTGTTTTATGAAGATAACACATTCTGTAAGTCCCCAGAGTCCCTATATCATAATTTAAAGCATTGAAGACAATTGGTTTGCAATGAATATCCTATGATCTCAAAAGATAGGGGTTACTTAAGGCCTCTCTAAGATAGACACACACTCCCTTTCTAAATATTCACCCTTACTCACTTAAAATCTATTTATTGGGCTGCAGATGGAGCACAGTTGAACATTTACCTGGTATGAGCAAGGTCCTTGTTTCAATTCCCAGCTCTTTAAAACAAAAAAGCACCCTATGTTGAACAACTACTATGTTCAAAATATTATACAAAAATATGAAGCCAAGAAGATGATCAATATGCAGTGCCTGCCCGTCTTAATTAGGGTTTCAATTACTGTGAAGGAACAGGATGACCAAAGCAATTTTTATAAAGGAAAGCATTTAATTGTGATGGCTTATAGTTTTAGAAGTTCAATTCATTATGATCATGGTGAGAAGCATGGCTGCATGGAGGCAAACATGGTACTGGAGAAGGAGCTGGGAGTTCTACCTCTTTATCCACAGGCATAGGAAGTGAACTGTGACACTGGGCATAGCTTGAGCATAGGAGACCTCAAAGCCCACCCCTACAGTGACATACTTCCTCCAACAAGGCCACACCTGCTCCAACAAAGCCACACATATTAATAGTGCCACTCCCTTTGGGAGTCATTTTCTTTCAAACCTCCATACTGTCCTTTCAATTTAACTGATTATGTAAGAGAGGATACTTTGGTACTTCCAATCCTCCTGCCTCTAACTCCCAAGTGCTGAGAATACAAAAATGCCTGTGATTCAAGGCCAGAAAGGGAACCAAGAGGTTTGTACGTGGAAGGCAAGCAGTCTCCTAATAGAGATATATCCCCAGCCTTTGCTTTGTCTTTTTTAGATTGACTTTAATTTTTTTCGACTTCCATACACAACTTTTTTTAAACTTGATATGTATAAAAACATACCTCACCATTCACTTTTTATACTTTCATTTGTCCCACCTTATAAAAGAAAGAGACAGGTCAACTAATCTCTGATCTCTAAGTTTAGTTGAGTTTTCAAACCTCCTGGAAAGAAAACATGGGAAATATTGAGAAATTTCATTATGTGAATTATGCTGCCTTTTGGTAAAGAGAAGTAGTTTCTAATGCCTTGGTTTCAACAAAATCAAAGGAGGGACTAAGCTGTCATTTGGTAGGTCATGATAACTATAACTTTTATGATAGATAATTATGCAATCTCTGGTATATAATTTAGGAAATACTCAACAATATTGTTTGAAATGAATTAATTTCATTCCCATCTACTATTTTATATGAACAGTGTTTCTTGACACCAAAGTCTACTAAAAATGCTGAATTTTATTTCATTTGAACAATAAGCAACATCAAGATATATGAATTAATTTCACAAAAAACTAAAGTAAAATCCTTTTTCCTCACACTGAAAATATATTTGTGGTAATATCTTAAGTTTATTAAGTAAATTGCTTTGTAATGGATTCATTGTATTTTAACTAATTATGTGGTGATGGCTACAGTGAAAAGAGTATGATGAATGTTGCAGGCCATAGCAGAAACAGGAAATAAACGTTCCTTACAATGTAAGTTTATTTTATGGCAAAGATTAGGAGGTGACAAAAAAAGAATTTCAAAAATAAAAATATATTACATTGAAATAAAATATTCTGGGTTGAGGAGAATGAAAATATGAGCACCCAAAAAATGTTGTGTTATAAAATTTCTGACAGTTCAAAAGGAGTTTGCTCATATGCCTTTTAAGTTGATGACAGATATTATACCAGGATGAAAACTGGTCTCACAAAATATATTTCTTTTAAAATATAATGTTTGGGAGCAGCTGGAGAGATGGTTCAGTGGATAAGGGCACTTGCTACATACACTTCCAGAGGACAGGTCTCATTTCCAGCATCCACATGACAACTGACAACTGTCTGCAACTTCTTCTGGTCACTGGTAGTAAAAATCACAAATGTGGTGTACAGACATACATGCACACGAAACATGCATATGCATAAAATTAAAATTTTAATAAAATATTAAGATCTGACAGCCAGATGTGGTGGCACAAATCTTTAATCCCAGAATTCAGAGGCAGAGGCAAAGAAGTCTTTGTGAGATCCAGGCCAGCCTGCTCTACATAGAGAGTTCTAGGTCAGCCGGGCTAGATAATGAGGTCCTGTCTCCAAAAAAAAAAAAAAAATAGATAAAAAGAAAGAAATAAGGAAAGAAAGAAAGAAAGAAAGAAAGAAAGGATAAAGGGAGGGAGGGAGGGAGGGAGGGAGGGAGAGAGGGGAGGGGAGGTAGGATAGTTGAGGTGATGACTAGGAGAGGTGAGGCGAGGCCAAGAGAAGAGAAGAGGAGAGGAGAGGAGAGGAGAGGAGAGGGGAGGGAGGGGAGGGGAGGGGGGAGGAGGGGAGGGAGAAGAGGAAACTTTTTGATCGCCTCCCTCTCCTCCCTCTCCCTGAAGAAGAAAGAGCGAAGAGAAGAGAAGAGAAGAGGGAGAAAAGAATCATGTCAGGTATTTATAAACTTCAGAATTTCTTCCATAAGATTTGTTAGGTAACAACTTTAATATATTATGAGGCACATTAGCTTCCAAATTCAGAAGTTACACAAATCACAGCTGCAGATAAGCAGTGTCTTCTGTGGAGGCATCACTGCAGACAGTTACAACCTACCTTTGGTTGGAGGTTCCTATTCCAAACGGTTGCCAAGGACAAAGCTAACTGAAGTCATTGTGTCACTAATTTATTCCAATCACAAGCAAGACACAAAACCTTTCCCACAAACTTTTCACCTAGCTTTTGCCCTCTATGAACTCTCCTTCCCTCAGCTCTCCAACCTACACTTCCAGCAGGACTTCTCTCTTTGCCTTCATGCAAAGATTCCAAGGGTTAAAGACAGAACAAATCTAAAAAAAATGGTATTCTTTGGTAATATGTAGAATCCAAAGGAGAATTGTTCACAGGCTTCAGAAATATTTCCAATTACCTAATATAAGTGTAGGCTACTAAGCATTGACTTGGGCTGGTCAGAACTATCCACCAAAGGAAGTTAGACCTCAATCTGAAGTAAATCCCTGCCTGAGACCTATTGCAATTAACTTCAAAAGGTAAGGTCCCTTTACACAAGTGAAAACAGCATTGCCATCTTGTTGTTGCTCAAGCATCATCTACAAAAGATATGTTGGTATGGGCCTATTATTGCCAGCTCAAAAGCCAAGCAGGCCCTTTCCCTCCTTCTTAGGCCCAATCAGACTTCTTTTCCACAGACAGGCCAGATTTTAATACATTGAAATCCTGCAGAGGTAGATAATCCCCTGGTCAAATCCAGCCCTTCTGATAGGGGCTGAGATCTCAGACAATTGTACCTCTCAACTCCTCACCTCCATAACTCTCAACTACATGTGGGGATTTAGACAGCCATAAGTAATCAGGAGCTCAGGGGACAAACCATGAATTAACTTACCTATGCATCCATTCATCCAGCCAGCCAACCATCCAAAAATGTATACTAAGTGCTTAGTATGGGCCTGAGGCTCTACTAACCACTACATCATTGAACAAAATAAAGATCTTGACTTCATAGAATGTGATGCGTGAGAACTGTTTGTATTCTGTCAATCATGTTTTATTTTTTTCTTACTTCTTTTTTTATATCGTTTATTTTTGTATATTTAAAAATTTCCATCTCCTCCCCTCCTCCTCTCCCTTCCCTCCCCTCCCCTCCACCCATACCCCCCCCTCTCCAGGCCAAGGAGCCATCGGGGTTCCCTACTCTATGTTAAGACCAAGATCCTCCCAACTCCCCCCAGGTCCAGGAAGGTGATCAACCAAGCTGAGAAGGCTCCCACAGAGCCCGTCCATGCAGAAGAATCAAAGCCCAGCGCCATTGTCCTTGGCTTCTCAGTCAGCCTGCACCGTCGGCCACATTCGGAGAGTCGGGTTTGGTCTCATGTTCCATCAGACCCATTCTAACTGGAGTTGGTGATCTCCCGTTAGTTCTGTCCCACCGTCTCCATGGGTGAACGCACCCCTCATGGTCCTGACTTTCTTTCTCATGTTCTCCCTCCTTCTGCTCCTCATCAGGACCTTGGGAGCTCAGTCCGGTGCTCCAATGTGGGGCTCAGTCATTTTCTTCATCTATCGCCAGGTGGAGGTTCTATGGTGATATGCAAGAAATTCATCAGTATGGCTATAGGAACTGGCCTTTTCAGGCTCCCTCTCCTCAGCTGTCCAAGGAACTAGCTGGGGGCATCTCCCTGGAAACCCGGGAACCCATCTAGAGTCAAGTCTCTTGACAACCCTCAGATGGCTCCCTTAATTAAGATATATGCTTCCCTGCTCCCATATCCACCCTTCCTGTATCCCAAGCATCCCATTCCTCTGAGCTCCCCCCATTCTCCCCATCACGCTTTTCTCTCCCCATCTTCCCTTGGCCCCGTCTCACCTCACACTCAAGTTCCCAATTTTTGCCCGGCGATCATGTCTACTTCCAATATCCAGGAGGATTACTATATGTTTTTCTTTGGGTTCACCTTCTTATTATCTTCTCAAGGACCCTGAATTATATGCTCAATGTCCTTTAATTATGGCTAGAAACCGATTATGAGTGAGTACATCCCATGTTCATCTTTTTGGGTCTGGGTTACCTCACTCAGAATAGTGTTTTCTATTTCCATCCATTTGCATGCAAAATTCAAGATGTCATTGTTTTTTACCGCTGAGTAGTATTCTAACATGTATATATTCCACAGTTTCTTCATCCATTCTTCCACTGAAGGGCATCTAGGTTGTTTCCAGGATCTGACTATTACAAATAATGCTGCTATGAACATAGTTGAGCAAATGCTTTTGTAGTATGATTGGGAATCTCTTGGGTAAATTCCCAAGAGTGGAATTACTGGGTCCTGGGGTAGGTTGATCCTGAATTTCCTGAGAAACTGCCACACTGCTTTCCAAAGTGGTTGCACAAGTGTGCATTCCCACCAGCAATGGATGAGTGTACCCCTTACACCACAACCTCTCCAGCAAAGGTTATCATTGGTGTTTTTGATTTTAGCCAATCTGACAGGTGTAAGATGATATCTCAAAATTGTTTTGATTTGCATTTCCCTGATAGCTAAGGAGGTTGAGCATGACCTTAAGTGTCTTTTGGCCATTTGAACTTCTTCTGTTGAGAATTCTGTTCAGTTCAGAACCCCATTTTTTAAATGGGTTAATTAGCATTTTGAAGTCTAGTCTCTTGAGTTCCTTATATATTTTAGAGATCAGACCTTTGTCAGTTGCTGGGTTGGTGAAGATCTTTTCTGAGGATTCAATTTTCTGAGGGAGTCAATCATGTTTTAAATAAACAGTGATTGGCCAGGAAGGAAGTATAGATGGGAAAACCAGACAGGAAGTAGAAATGATGCAATGAGAACAGGAGAATTCTGGGAAGGAGGAAGCTGATTCCTCCCACTCCTGCCCAGACCACCTAAGCAGCAGGATGTGATCTACCCCTCTGAAAAAGGTACTGAGACACATGGCTAAAATAGATCAGAAAAATGGGTTAATCAAGATGTGAGAGTTAGTCAGTAAGAGACTAGAGCTAATAATGGGCCAATCAGCTTTATAACTTATAGAGATCTCTGTGTTATTTCTTTGGGGCTTGCCGGCTGTGGGGTACCAGGCGGGACAGAAACCCCAAAAAGCAGGTCCCCAACATGTTACAAAATGGCGCCCACATGGATAACTGCATCCACACAAAGCCTGAAAAAGCTTGGGAAAGACTGGAGTAAAGCATTTCAGTTTTCAGCCGTAGCAGGAAAAAAACTGTGCTGTTTTATAATGCAGGCTTTCTGGGCCGTCCTGCCAGGGAAAACTCTGACTCTTTCAAGCAGGCGGTCTGGACTATGGAGCTATGGATACACTGTTGCCTCTTGCTCTCTGGCAAGAAAATGCCATAGGAGCTTTTGACTGTTGTTTATGGACACACTGTTGCAGCTTGCTTGCTGCCAAGGACCTTAAAGCGCCATAGAGTTGTGGCAAAAAACTTCTCCATATTCCTTACCAAATTAAAGACCCATGTGGTCAGAAAAAGAGAGATATACAGTAAAGAGAGATTCAAAGAGGAAGAAAACCTCTAAATGGTTTAGTGTGTTAAAAATATATACAGGCTAAAGGTTAAACTCAGAGTAAAAAAAAAAAGAAAGAAAGAAAGAAGAGAGTAGTCGGTTGTGGTGGTGCATGCTGGTAGGATTTGCCTGGGAAGCAGAGACAGACGGATCTCTGTGAGTTCAAGGACAGCCTGGTCTACAGAGTTATTCCAGGACAAAGATATACAGAGAACCTGTCTCAAAAAGTAAAAGGAAAAATAAAAGAAATAGATGTTAAAATAAAGCCACATAAAGATGGAAAATACACAGATAATCTTGATACTGTGTGTTATTATGCTCTCTTTGAGTTGTTTGAATGCTGAGGAAGGAGCAACAGCTGCTAAAAGATATTTGCTTATAAATGCTGCTGAATTAATCCAAGATAAGTATTTTGAAAATACCTTGGCTTTAAAAGTGAAGTCAAAAGGTATGTTACTTTGGAGAAGAGATTTTGCTTTTATTTCCACAGAAAATGAGAGGCTCTGGATTTATTCAGAGTTAAGAAAAATCAGCTTTGATCAAGGAAGACCACCTGAGAAATCTCCGGCAGGAATAGATGGCCCAGATGTCTGAGTTCTTCATCCTGAACATCCTGACTGCTGCCTGAGATGATCAAGACTCACTTCTGTCAGGACTTGATGATAATTCTAAATTTTCTTTAGGTTCCCATAATATTATCAGCACCCCCAATGAGCTGGAAGTAGCCTGGAATACTACACCCACATTTCAAAAAAATGGACTATGGATATTTTCCTTTTTTTGTTTGTTTTTTTAAAAAGAGGAGGAAGTGATGCAGGAGAATTGTCTGTATTCTGTCAATCACGTTTTAAATAAATAGTGATTGGCCAGGAAGGAAGTATAGACGGGAAAACCAGACAGGAAATAGAAATGATGCAATGAGAACAGGAGAATTCTCAGAAGGAGGAAGTTGATTCTTCCCATTCCTGCCCAGACTACCTAAGCAGCAGGATGTGATCTGCCCCACTGAAAAAGGTACTGAGCCACATGGCTAAAATAGATCAGAAAAATGGGTTAATCAAGATGTGAGAGTTAATCAGTAAGAGGCTAGAGCTAATAATGGGCCAATCAGCTTTATAACTTATAGAGATCTCTGTGTTATTTCCTTGGGGCTTGCTGGCTGTGGGGTACCAGGCAGGACAGAAACCCCAACAAGCAGGCCCCCAACATGTTATAGAATGTATATTCCAGCAAGGGGTGGGAAAAATTATACTGTAGTATATTAAGTACTATAACTAAGTAGTTAGTATATTAAGTATTATATTTTAAAAAAAGCAAGAAATAAAAGCTTTAGCAGGGTGTATGTATTAACATAAATGGCCAGGTTAAATTAATACAAATTAACAAAAATTCACTCACACTGGCCTGGAGAAGTCGCTGAGTAGTAGAAGGCTTAATTGGAATGCATAGAGGAGACTGAGAACGGATGTTGAGTATGCAGAATACCTCTAGCACAGCTTAAGACTACTCCCTATGGAGAATTCTCCTACCTAGGTTAGCTAAACTTGCTTCCTTGATTCCACTATGTGCCATAAACCCTGACTCCTTGTGTAATTGTATATAATAATTCTGCCTCCTTGTTCAGTTGTATGCAACAAGCCTACCTCTTTGTGCAAATCTGTATAATAAACACGGTGAACTTCTAAGGCACCATAGTTTCTCAAGAAGAGAACCAGACCACCTAATCCTAGCACTCTGTGTATACATCTGTGGTTTTTTTTATTTGTTTCTTCACTGCACCCAGGTAGTTCCATCTCTAGAGTCAGTATAGATTTTGTTTTTAATATGGTTTTATGTTCTTAGCTATCAATATTATTCATTGAGTCCAATATTACATATGCAGTCTTCCCCAGTCTCAGAATCCCCAACCAGAGAAGAGCATTTGATACAACTGTTTAATCTACACTGAAACACCATTATCACCCAAAATTTAGAGTCAAAAGCAAGGGTGCCTCACATCCTACATTCTGGGGCTTTTGCTAATGGAACGATGAAATGTAACCACCATTATAAATTCATCCTGAAAAATTATACTGTTCTAAAATTCCTCTGAGTACCAACTCTTCATCCCTCACTCTTCCTAAATACTGACAACTCTGATCATTTTCCTGACTCCATAGTTTTATCTTTTCCAGTGTGCAGTGGGGGTAAAATCATATGTTAGGTAGCTTTTCCAGATTTGCTTATTTTAATTCATCATACACGTGTGATGTGCATTTAAATTGTCTCCTTGTCTTCAGATGACAGGAGGCTTGCATTTGCTTTGTTATTGTTGAGTTGTTTTTCTTTGTGGTGTTGGGGGACTAAACAAAGGGCATGAAACATTCTAAGTAAGCAAGTGAGCCACACCACCAGCTCTGACTCACTTCTATTAGAACTATGATTGATACTATATTGTTTCTGCATACTACTTTTTCATGTCTTGTAATTTCTTTCCTTGAAGGTGGGTGTCATTTACTGGGTACAAGAAACTTCTGAGACTAGACCTTTACTGATGTAGTGGCAAGATATTTCAGGAAGAAAGGCTCCTTGAGAGCCTTTACCTCTGACTGTCAACATCACAAGTGCTTCCCAATCCTCCCCAACCTGGAAAAGTGGGCATTAAGATGGCTAGAGTGAGCCGGAGTTGTGAATTTCCCTTGCCTCAAGTCAGCTGCTCTCTGATAAATCCCCAGGAGATTAGGCTGGCTATAGAGCTAAATGAACTTTTTCTTTTGTTCTTCCCCTCTTAGGAGTGCAGGGTTTTTTTTTTCCAGTAGCCACTGCCAGAACCAGATGAAGATCCTATAGGCAAAATTCACAGAACTGGGCACATACACCCCAGCTAGGCCCCGCCAGGAGATTCTGTTTTGAGACAGGGTCCTGCTATGTTCCTTAGCCTGGAATCCAATTCCAGGGCTCAAGGGATCCACATACCTCAGCCTCCCCAAGTTTAAGGATACCCAGCTTGGCACAATGCCTAATCATCCTAGAGTGTTCCGCTCTTAGAGTCCGACCCACTGATCCCTTCCTCTGTACATCAATTACACTACCCTGGCACAATTTTCCAGGAATGTTTCTGGTCATGGGTTTCTGCTGTGGTGAATAGAGGTTCTCTATAGAGGTCTAGCTTCTCTGTTTTGGAGGCAGGAGTTTGCCTGTGTTCTCTTCTGTTTGGGGTCTAGAGATAATCGTGGGCATTTCATTGTAATCAGCTTTTCACTTGTTAAGATAAAGGGGCAACCTCCAAGCCACTTACTTACTCTGGAAAGCAGAGTGGAACAAACACGCAGCTCCTTAAGTTAGTTTTATGCTAATAGGTACATGACATTGAAGCTGAACTCACAATTCCACATTCAGAAAGGTTCCATATCCTCAAATAAATCTCAACTCCTCTCTCCCTTATTATGGCTTGTATACGGATCTTTTCTTGCCATTTTCAGTTTCCCTAGTTGATTTTTAGGTTTTGTTTTTTGTTTTTTTTTTTTTTTCTGTACAGGGTCTCACTGGAATTTGCTATGTGACCTTGAACTTAGATATCCTCTTGCCTCTGCCACCTGAGTGCTGCTGGTTTTAAAGCTGTGTACTACCATGCCTGGTATTCTCACTTTTATTTTCGACAGGACACTTGCAACATGTTTATTACAGTAACATAGATGGAAGAAGGAGAATTAGAGTAATCAAATGTAGCAAATATGTTTAGATTTAAATGGAGGCTTCATGACAAAATTTTTGTTCCAAGCAATCTTTAGGACATATTTATACTAAAATCATTCCCAATTTCATGAATTTACATCAAATTTAACTGGACACATATTTTATCTGACAATCCCACATGGTATCCACTTAAGCTTGGGAGCATTTGTTGGATACCCACTATGAGCAGATATACAAAGCCATGCTTAAACTGTGATCCAAGGGCGTGAAGCAACAGCACATGAAACTTGTGCGTAATATATATATTCTCATGCTTCACAGCGGAGAAACCAAAGAAATCCTAAAACCTTTCTCTCTCTCCCCCTCTGAAATATGTTTAGCAAACTCTCTGGGTGGCTGTGCGAAAGTCTGAAAAGGCCTAATAAAGACGGCTCTGTTAGTATTCCACCCACATCGCAGCCGTGTGTCCATCTTACAGCTGCTAAGCAGTTGGCTTCTAAAAGCATCCCAGCTGTTCCCCTTTAGCTGAAGAATTGCCCTCAGCTGTCACAACCACAGCTCCCAGAAGGTTATCTTCTAATGTGGAGTGACATTCATATTCTCTCTCCTCTCTTTCATGTCTCTCTCTCTTTTACTCCCCCTCTCTCCCTCCCTCCCTCTCTCTCTCCCTCTGTCTCTCTCTTCTCTATTTTTTGTTGTTGTTAATTGAGATGGTGTTCCATATATTATAGGCTGACCAGATAGATGAAAATAACCCTAAACGCCTGACACTCCTGCCTCCCATGTACCTGAATAATAAGCATGTCACAAGTGCAAGGCTAGTCTGAGCTAGAGAGTGAGACCCTGCCCCATCCCTTAGCAGGAGAATGTGATAATTTGAATGAGATGGTCTCCATAGGCTCATATACTTGAATGGTTCTGCAGTTGGTAGATTATGGAGTGTGGCTTTGTTGGAGGAGGTGTGGAAGTAGGGGTAGGCTTTGAGGTTTCAAAAGCCCACAGGAGACCCAGCCTCACTCTCTCCACCTTTTGTTTGCTGCCAAGATGGGAGGTTTCATTACTGCTCCAGCACCATGTATATCTGCCTGCCTGCCACCATGATCCTTGCTGTCATGGACTAAGCCTCTTAAACTGTAAACAAGTCCCAACTGAATGCTTTCTAGTTTGCATTGATTATGGTGTCTCTTCCCAGCAATACAACAGTAACTAAGACAGAAAAGGTGACGAGGAAGAGCAGGAGAAGAACTGACTTTATACTCACCCCATGGGGAGAATTCTACAGTTTGCTTTATTCTTTACAGCAGCAGTTCAATGTACAGAGCACGTCTAGACTTTGCAAGCAGCATGTTTTCCAGGTTCTTTTGCTTTCTCTTCCCTCCATATGAAACCAAATCCCTCTCTCTGGCTCTACTTCTACACAATCAGATACAAGATGACTAGGATAGGCAATGCTCATCAAAGGTTGTAATGCAAAGCACAAAAACAACACATGTGGTTAGCTAATAAAGAGCAGGACTAAAATGAACACATATAACCACTGCAGCTCTTTCAAGATGGGACATTACCACAGTAGTTTTAGCACCACGTGTAAGAGGCAGGACTCACCAAAACAGGGAAGAACAGGATGAATCCAACACAATTTTAAATGGCAGCATCAAAGATAACTGTGGTTGCCATTATTGCCTTCTTGTGACTTACTGCATAGGAAGCAACAATGCAACCCAATTACCTCATGGATTAGAGCCCTTTGAGCACATTTTGGATGGAAACACACTCAAGGAAGATGCTCAATAAATGTTTGTTAATGAAAGCAAAGGCAGGTGCTAATGGAGACACAGTCAGGTGAATTAGAAACATGGAAAAAACTGCCAAGAGCAATGGGAACCAGCGCTTGAATGGGAGCCAAGTTTATTTCAAAGCAAGACTTTGAGGTGACATAAATTTGAGACATCTGAACAAAGTTGTTCCTAGCTAGTTAAGAGAGGGATGGCAAGATAAAAGGTAGGAGAAAAATGTATATAACACACAGTGGTCTCCTCTGGTGGTAATGGCATTTATATAAGCTTTCCTCATGTTTTAGCATGGATCCTTGGCATTAGATCACAGTTTTTAAAGCCTATAATGATTACTAAAGAGAAATGTTCACTAGCTCTTCTGAATGAGCTTTCAGAAATAGTTTAAAAGAATCTTATAAAGGACTTTTTAATTTAACAAAGATGCTTCTATGTGGCAAGTAACTGTGAAAGAAGGTGGATTTCAAAGAGAAAAGCTTCAACCTATGAAAAACAGTAATGAGAACATAAGAAATATGGGAAATATTTTGTTATATAAATAATCCTGGCATTTTGGGCTAGGAGAATATGTTAAAGGAAAAGGAACACATCTCAGGCAACTTCCTACTTTAACGTCTCTAACGCTTTGCTCTTTAAACCTGTGAAGATCTTGTTTGTGAAGGGAACTGGAGAAGAATTGTTAAAATAAATGTTCTATTATAAGAGTAAAATGTGTCCTGGAGTAACCGAAAGTGCGTGCTGAAGGACATACACATTTACGTTTCCCTGCTTGTTGCTAATAGCCAACAAGAAACCATGTCTAATCAACTGACACTTGTAACTGAACCTCACAAAAAAGAGAGAAAGGTGGGAGGGAGAGAGGGGAGATGGAAAGAAGGAAGGAAGGAAGGAAGGAAGGAAGGAAGGAAGGAAGGAAGGAAGGAAACTTGTCATATAGTCATGTTTTCTGCTATTAAAATTATTTATAACAGAAATCAGATGTAATAACAAGATTACAAACCCTTAGAGGAGCATAGTAATATACACCTGTAATCTGAGGATTAAGAAGGATGTGGAGGGAGTAATGCTATCAGATCAAAGCCAGCCTAGTCTACAGGGTGAGATTCTGCATTTTAAAAAGCAGAGTTAAGGTTGGAGAGATGGCTCGGTGGATAAGTGACACGGGACAGAAGAAAAACAAAAATGCAAGAACTCTTTAGTTACTACTAATCTCATAATCCTTTGGTTTTATATTGACTCTAACAGTTTTTCTTAAGGTATAAGATGTATAAGATTAATACATATGTATATATATATATTAAACTTTTTGTCATTATATTAATTATCATAAAGAGTACTAATTCTAGAAAAAGATTTCATCTACCTTCCTGTACATGATTTTGGGTTTGAGTCTCTATCAGTTTTCTACAGTGAACCATGAGCACACCTAACAGAGACCTCAGGAAGCCTCCATGAGGAGGATGGATAAATGAATGAATCTAAAGAAAAAAATTAATCAAAAATGTATTTGTAAAAGGTCACAAATAAAGACAGGAAAAATGTCTCAGTAGATAAAATGCTTGTTGGACCAGTCTGTGGACCTAAATTAAATCCCAGCACTGATATAAAAGAACAGGTAGGGCAGTGTGTGGCTGCCATCCCAGAGTTGGGAGGCAGAAAAAGGACAATTTCTAGGTCATGCTGGCTATCAAGACTAGCCAAATTGACATGCTCCATGTTCCATGAAAAACCTTGTCTCAGACAATAAAGGGGAATCCAACAAGTTAGCTTAGCAGATGAAGGTACCTGCACCAACCCTGACAATCCAAGTTCCATCCTTAAGACTCACATTGTAGAAGAAAACTGACTTCAAAAAGTTGCCCTCTGACCACCACAGACCTGCCTTAGCACAATGAGCATTTCACAAGCGATAGATAGATAGATAGATAGATAGATAGATAGATGATACAAAATAAACAATTTTTTATTAAATAAGATAGAACAAGAATGAGAAAAGACACTTGACATTGAGTACTGGCTTTCACACACACAAATCAACACAAATACATACAAACACATACACACACAATAAAGGATACAAATACAGGGTAAGGCACAAACACAAGAATGTTAGGTTTATAACATTATGCTTTTGCAACAGATTATAGCCACTGTCATCCAGAGGCCAGAAAACTATGACCTGAGCTCCAGAAGTGTATTTGGGTTTAGATTTTATGGATATAGCAGTTGTTTTATTTTTGTTTTTCTTTGCTTTATGGTACCAGGTATTGAATCCTAAGCCTCATACATGCTAGCAAGTATGTTATTACTGAGCGACTTCCCCAGACAAACATCCATAGCTGGAATAAGTGAGGCTGTATTGACACACAACCATGCTTATGGATTCACTCACATTGTCCACAGTTGCATTTGTGGAAATGCACAGAAGAGTAGATGTCCATACCTACAAGTCTAAATATGATTCTCATATGCTTTATGAAAACGTTTGACCATCTCTGCTAACTCACTAAAAATGTACATTGCTTTCAGGCATGCCTTTATCAGCAAACAGGATGTCTTCCATTATCACATTTAAAAGAAGAAAGAAAAAAAAGTCTTCAGAAAATTGAGCCCTGTGTTGGATAGAAAATACCAGCCAAGAGTACATTCTTTCTCAAGAACAACTTCGATATGTAGGAGTTCATGACCTACGGTGCATTGCATAAGTTTACTGTTCCAAAGAAAAGAGCTATACTTTTTTAAAGTTAGGAATCAATGGTGCAATTACTTTCATAAACATTAAGATTTATGCCCTAAATCATACACCAAATAGCTATGTGATTTTTATCCAGTTAGCTAAACTCCTAAAAATGTTCTTTTTTTTTTTCGAGACAAGGTTTCTCTGTGTAGGTTTGGTGACTGTCCTGTGTCCTGGAACTTGCTTTTGTAGACCAGCCTGGCCTCGAATTCACAGAGATCTGCCAGCCTCTGCCTCCCGGGTTCTGGGATTAAAGGCGTGTGCCACCACCAACCAGCCTAAAAATAGTCTTACTTGTAAGAAGTTGGTAATGTGCTTGCTTTACAAGCCTTAGGACCAAGAGCAATACCAAGAACCCACATGACAAAAGGCAGGAGTGGTGGTGTCCCCTTGGATTCCAGTGTGTTGTGGAGGTAGAAACAAATAAATCCCTGAGTTCACCGGCCAGCCAGGCTAGCCTGTGTGGTCAGATCCAGCCCAGCGAGGGACCTTGTTTTGCTTTGTTTTTTTAAAAGATGAATGGCTCCTAAGGAATGACTCCTGAAATTCAACATGGATCTCCACAATGGACCCATACACATGCACACACACATACACACACACACATTTTTTTTCTCATTTGTAAAACGGTATATGTGGCCATCCACTAATAATCAGGTCACCCCGTGGTCTATATGGACTTACTTGTCATTTTCATTCACTGACAAATTTTACTTCTGCCTCCCACCCTTTCCTTAAACCCAGTGTAATTAGTGCTTTTATCCTCAAACAACATTTGTGCCTAGGCTTTCTAATCAATAGGTGAGTGATCAAGGAAACTGTGGTGATTGTGGCCCATACATACAGGAATGTAATTTCACCCCTCTTGGGCATAATTTGAAGAAAGATGCTTTAATCACTCCCTAATACAGTCTTAAATGAAGTAAGGACAGGAATTACTTAGCATTCATAGTGACCCTTTTAAGTTAGGTGCAGCAGTGCATACATACCAATAATCTTATATTTGGGAGGCTGAGGCAGGAGAATTGCCATATGCTCAAGACTTCCCTGGAATATATAGTGAGCCCCAGGCCACTTTGGGCTACAGAGTGTGATCCCTGACTCAATACAAAACACAGTGACCATTTTGAAAATGGCATTTATTTATTTATTTATTTATTTATTCATTTATTCATTTATTTGGCTTAAAAACCTCCCTTGGCTAACACTAACAGTAAAAGACAAAGTAGGGGTCAAAGACAAGGTATATATATATATATATACACACACACACATATATATATATTAGTTTATCATCCTCTACAGGAGGGAGTTGCAGTTCTGATTCTCATCCGTTTTGTCCACTGGACTTCACAAATATTGGTTTTATTGTCCTTAATAGACAAAGCAAGGTTGTTTCCAAGTTTACTTCCATTCCAGGTTGTTGTTTTCTTTTGTTTCTAACAGCAGGTCTGAACCACATCATCCTCCTACCTTAGCTTCTGCGGTGGGGTGACAGGCATGAACCACTATGTTTAGCTCACTTCTCATTTTCAGTGCAGAGTACTTTTTACATTAATTGGAAGCCTTATTTTCTTCTTCACATAATTTAAGAACTCAGCTCAAATACTACCTTTTTAGTTTGTTGTTAATGTGTATGTAACTTTGTGTTTGTTTGCTTGTTTTCAGACAGGATGTCTCCAAATAGCCTAGTCCAGCATCGTATTCATGATGCTCATGTCTCAGTCTCACAAGTAATTGGATTACAAGCAGACATGACCACACCTGGCTTTTCTTCATTTATACTTACAAATAAAGCATCACTAAGATTATAGAGGATGGTGGTACATGCCTGCAGTCCCAACACTTGGACAGTAGAGAGATAAGGGTCCTGAGTTGAAGGCCAGCCTCTACCTAGCAAGTTTGAGACCATTCTTACCTATATGAGACCCTATTTCAGACTCTCCTACCAAAAAAGAAATGTAGAATGAAAACAGACATGAAAGTTCAAGTTTTCCCCTTAAGCAAAGACATTGTTTGGTGCGTGACAATTGTCTGTATTATGTCAATCATGTTTTGAATAAATGCTGATTGGCCAGGCAGGAAGTATAGGTGGGTCAACCAGACAGGAAGTAGAGGCGGGGCTATGAGAACAGAATTCCAGGAAGGAGGAAGCCCATTCCTCCCAGTCCAGCCCAGACCACCGAAGAAGCAACATGTGACATGCCCCACTGAAAAACGTACTGAGCCACATGGCTAACATAGATAAGAATTATGGGTTAATATAAGCTACAAGAGCTAATAAGTAGCCTGAGCTAATGGGCCAATCAGTTTATAACCTAATGTAAACTCTCCATGTGATTTTCTTTGGGACTTGCTGGCTATGGGGTACAGGGCAGGACAGAAACCCCAAGCAACAAGCCAGCCCTCATGTTACAATTGTTTTGTATGAAAAGAGAGAGGCCAAGACCAAGACAGAGACGGAGCGGAGCAGAGGAGCCCAGAGTTACATCCAGTGGGGCCACGTGGGAGGAGCCTTGAGCGAGCCACTCAAGGGACCTGGAGCCGACGGGGGGCTGAGCCGCCCCCTCCCACAGCGACCGGGAAGACCCGTGGAGTGTTAGCCGAGGCCGAGCCTGGGCTCCGCCGTGGAAGCGCCTGTTTCTTCTCGTCTCAATTGCAAACTTTCCACGGAGATGCCTGGCAGAGTGAGATGCAGACGCCGGGGAGTACTAGGTAGCCCTTGATTACCATCTGCCGCGGCCTGCATTGCCCAGGGGCCCAAGAGGCCCTAGGGGAAAAAAAGGACGTCTTTAGTCCCCAGGTCCTCTCTCCAGCTCAGCTCGGTGGCCGAGGCCCGAGAGTTTGCAAGCTCAGCTCTGGGGTTTCGGCAGCGACAGCAGCAGGAAAAACCTGCCTCTGCCCCCTCCCCCCTCCCGCCACCTCCCCTCCCCTGTACTCCAGTCACTAACCAGGCACCCCCAGTTCCCACAAGGCCCTCCTGCCATGTCGGACCCAGACGTCCCCAGGGGCCCCGATGTCCCTGCCATGTGGCCCCCTTGTTCCAGAGGTGCCTGAGCCCCTCTGCAGGAGCCCAGTCCCTCCCCCACCCGAGCCTAGTCCGGAGCCCCAGGGACCATGAGTGGCGGCAAGAAGAAAAGTAGTTTCCAGATCACCAGCGTCACCACGGACTATGAGGGCCCAGGAAGCCCAGGGGCTTCGGATCCCCCTGCCCCACCAGCTCCTGCTGGGCCCCCGCCCCGCCTCCCCAATGGGGAACCCAACCCTGATCCAGGGGGCAGGGGCACCCCCCGGAATGGCTCCCCACCACCTGGAGCCCCTGCCTCCCGTTTCCGGGTGGTGAAGCTGCCCCAAGGCTTGGGAGAGCCTTATCGTCGAGGTCGGTGGACGTGTGTGGATGTTTACGAGAGAGACTTGGAGCCCCCAAGCTTCGGCCGGCTTCTGGAGGGAATTCGAGGGGCCTCAGGAGGCACCGGAGGCAGATCATTGGATTCTAGGTTGGAGCTGGCTAGCTTGGGCATAAGCACCCCTATTCCACAGCCAGGCCTGTCTCAGGGCCCCACCTCTTGGCTCCGCCCGCCCCCCACTTCTCCTGGACCACAGGCCCGCTCCTTCACAGGGGGGCTGGGCCAGCTGGCAGGGCCTGGCAAGGCCAAGGTGGAGACCCCCCCGCTGTCGGCCTCTCCACCCCAGCACCACCCCCCAGGGCCTGGGACTGGAGATAGTACTCAGCCCCAACCCTCTCTGAGGGTAGAAGTGGAGTCCGGGGGTTCAGCAGCCGGAACCCCTCCACTGTCGCGGAGAAGAGATGGAGCAGTTCGGCTGAGAATGGAATTAGTTGGTCCAGAGGAGACGGGGAAGGTGCCTCCGATCGACTCCCGCCCCAACTCCCCAGCCCTCTACTTCGATGCCAGCCTGGTCCACAAGTCACCAGACCCTTTTGGAGCCGCAGCAGCCCAGAGCCTCAGCCTGGCTCGTTCCATGTTGGCCATCAGTGGTCACCTGGACAGTGATGACGACAGTGGTTCCGGAAGCCTGGTTGGCATTGACAACAAGATTGAACAAGCCATGGACTTGGTGAAGTCCCACCTCATGTTTGCCGTGCGCGAAGAGGTAGAGGTACTGAAGGAGCAGATCCGAGACCTGGCAGAACGGAACGCTGCACTGGAGCAGGAGAATGGATTGCTGCGTGCCCTGGCCAGCCCGGAGCAGCTGGCCCAGCTGCCATCCTCGGGACTTCCACGGCTCGGGCCCTCTGCACCTAACGGGCCTTCCATCTGAGCCTCCTTTCCCTTACAATGTGCCTTTGGGGGGCTGCCATTGGCTGCTGGGCCTTGTGCCAGCTGCCTGCCCCCTTTTCCTATGTAGCTTTAAATGCCCACACCCAACCCCAACGCCCAGGGATGGGAGTCCAAGGCTCAATATTGGCCTGTCCCGTCCCACCTGGTCCTCCTCCCCAGAGTCCCCAGGCCTTTTAGGAAGAGGGACAGCTCAGGAGGAGGGTGCTTATCGGGAGCCCCTCATCCATGAAAGAACCCAGTCCACCTTCTTCCCTAGGTATCAGTGTTTTGGGGACCCCCTCCCCCAGCAGTAGATGGCCTGGGAAGATGGAGGTTCCCTGGCAGGTTCTACCCCCCCCCACCCTACCCTGTCCCCTCCAAGCGCCCCTCTCCTCTGCCTAGGGGAGGGTGTATGGACAGTATCTTCAACTTTTGGGATTCAGGTTGTTATTAAAATAATAATTATAATTAAAAAAATCTGAAGAAACTTGAAAAAAAAAACAATTGTTTTGTATGAAACTCTTCATGAGCTACTCAAGTGCGGCATTGAACTGGATGCTGGATTTGTTGGTGTTGGTGTTGGTTTTTCCATTGTTGTTGTTGTTGTGCTTGTTTTTTTGTTTAGTTTTTTTCAAAACAGGATTTCTCTGTGTAACCATGTCCTGGAACTATCTCTGTGTCCCAGGCAGCCTTCAAAATCAGAGACTGGCATGCCTCTGCCTCCCGAGTACTGTGATTAAAGGCGTGCGTCACCACACCTGCCTTGGAAGCTTTCTTAAAGACCTGAAGAAATGGAACTGTTGCATGGATTGCAAAAAATAATTATAAACCAGTCTTTATCCATTGATGTTGGTTTTGTTTCCTTGTTTCCTTTATTGTTATTCTTGTTTTGTTTTTGTTTGGTTTTTGGTTTGTTTTTTTTCTTGATTTTGTTTTGATTTTTATGTCTTACTTAATGCTTTGAAATCTTGAAACCACCTTTACCAATATCCCAAGTACTGGGATTTTGAGCATTTGCCATCATGCAAGTGTGTTAAGCTAAAGTGTTAGAAAATAGCATGTCTAGATCTACACAGTGTCGACTCTTGCCTGCACCCAGCCTTCTGTTTCTTCAGGCCTGGCTGGAAGTTTTGATTACTTAGAAACTGCAATTCCCAACTGAGGCAAGACTTCATAGCTTTCAATGCACAGACTTCTACACACCATGTCTCCTTTATACAGACATTTATGGATTTTGAAGAATTCATGCCACTAATAAAACTTACTCTATCATATTCACTGCACAAATATACCTGCATGAGAGAATTAAAAATGGCTTATAAGCAGCCCAAGAGCTATCATGACCTGGTACTGCACCATAATAGTGCTCTTTTCTATGTCACAGGGAGACAGGGTGTGGACACAGAACAGCTTTGTCTGTCTTAGGCTAGACTGTCTGTCCAGTGAGTTTCAAAGTTCCTCTTGCCACTGCTTCTCTGCCCCTTGCCCCTTACCTGGCTGCCCAGAGCCAGAGTTAGAGACATTGACCATCACACCTGGCTTTTATATGGGTGTTTGTGTTTTAAAACAAAGTTGTCATCCTGTGCAACAGGTACTTTACCAACTGAGCCATCTCCCCTGCCTCCTTATTTTAAATAGACAGTGATGTATATGATAACAAGGTTGGTGTGAAACTGATTTGAACAAACAAGATAGCACAGGTAGAGAGCTACAGAGAGAGGCTGTAAATAATGGGGGTTGGTCTTGCCAAATGGAGTCACTTACTAAACTGGTTATTTGCCCAAGTCTAATGGCAACCAAACACAGCCTTGTCTTGCAAACATTTTCAACTTTGGATGCCTTCCCATCACCGAAACTGAATTCTCACCTCAAACCCGAAGCACTTAGTTACTGGCTGATGTAGCTTCATAGTTTATTTAGATATATTCTATATTAAATAAACATACATTCGACATTCTAATTTTAGACAATAGAAAAGCTAAGTGCTAAATGATTCATAGCTTCACAATTCCCCAGGCGATGCCAAAGTGAACAACTTCACTGAGACTCATAGAGACTAAAGAGAAAATCAACCCAGACCCATTATGAACTAGCTTTTGGGTCATTAAATGAGATTGCTCACCTGCTACCTCATTTGTAGCCAGGGACTTTCTGGCACCAGAATCGTAGCTGAGTGGGAAATAGCTCACCTAGCATGCACAAAGTCCTATGTTAGATCACCAGCAAAACAAAACCAATTGTGCCCAGTAAAAAAAGATTATTTGGGCACTCAAGTTTGAAACAAATATGGGCAGCATTGTAAAGTCAAATCTTGTAATGAGCTGGAAACCATTAAAATGGCAAACTAGTTTCAAAAGAATCTGATGAAGTAGATTGTGATAAGAAAGTCAGTAGGCTCAATATCCTTTGCTTTACAGCTAGTATCCACTTATGAGTGATGGAAACAGAGGCAGAGGCTAGCAGCAGAGTGCTGGGCTGAGCTCCCAAAGTTCAGTTGAAGAGTTGGAGAAATGAGAATATGGGCAAAGAGATTAAGACTGTGATGAGTAAACCCACTGAAACAGTCTCCCTGAGCTAATGGGAGTTCTCCAACTCTGGCCTGACAGGGAAGGAACCAACATAGAACCAAACTAGACTTTATGAATGTGGGTGACACTTGTATGGCTGGGACAGACTGTGGGGCCACTGGCAATGGCACCAGGATTTATCCCTACTGCTTGTACTGGCTTTTTGGGACCCATTTTATATGGAGGGTACCTTGCTCAGCCTAAATATAGTAGGGAGGGCCTTGGACATTCCTCAAAGCAATGTGCCTTACCCTCCCTGAGGAGTGGATGGGGGTGGGGTAGGGAGTATTTGGAGGGCATGGGAGGAGGAGAGGGAGAGGGAACTGGGATTGGTATGTAAAATGAAAAAAGACAGTTTGTTTTGTTTTTAAAATAAAATGAAATAAAATAAGAAAGTCAGTAGAAGAGGCTGGAAAGATGGCTCAGTAGTTAAAAGCCCTGAGCTACTGTTGCAGGGGACCCAAGTCCTTTTCCCAGCACCCATGTTGTGGATTATAACTGTCTGTAACTCCAGTACCAGGAGATCCAATGCACTCATCTGACCTCCTTGGGCACCAAGCATGCATGCGGTATATGAGCATCCATGCAGACCAAACATCCACATATTTTTCAAACTTTTAAAGAACATCAAAATATGAAGGAGACAGGAAAAGGAAAATCTGGGAGGAATTTTTGGAGGAGGGTGAATAAGATAAAATTCATTATATAAATATAAATATGAGAAGAAGAAGAAGAAGAAGAAGAAGAAGAAGAAGAAGAAGAAGAAGAAGAAGAAGAAGAAGAAGAAGAAGAAGAAGAAGAAATATTATATTTAACAGAAAGGGAGGGGAGGGGGAAGAGAGAATAGGAAAAAGGACAAGAATGAAAGAAAGGGGAAATAGGAGCAAAACCCACAAGGGCATCCTGACCTTACTCACACTGGAATTAAAAAGGCCCCACTCAGTGAGAATGTGAGGAACCAAGCCCACTTCAAATGAAAGAATGTAAAGAAAAGGTAACATTCAAATTGGAGCTAAAGGTTAGGACTTTAGTAAGAGAAAGTGTTCAGCATGCATATATACTCTGGCGGCATACCAGTGACAAAGTCTGGCAGCCACAGTGCTGTCTGAGGAGGCTTACTGTTGGCGGCTTTCTCTGGAAATAGTATATACGATTAGCCCATGCTTGGCCTTGTGCTGTGGGATATTTGTACACTGTGTGAAGATGTATTTCTCTGACTGGTGTACTATAAAACAGAATGGCCAATAGCTAGGCAGGAGTCTATAGAAATGGTGTCCTGAGCCTAGTCAGTACCACTGTTCTGTTTTCTTCTAGCCATTCAGTGATTTGATTGCTAAAGCAGGTAAGAAGCTTTTTAATAAGGGTGGCTATCCACATCTACTGATTACCATGACCTACGTATATGACATACACAAACTCATTTAAAATGTTCTAGAGTGTATAAAGCAGTAACTGCAATATGGAATATTTAATATATTTTATTGTTTTGTTTTGTTTTTTGAGACAGGGTTTCTCTGTGTAACAGCCCTGACTGTCCTAGAACTTGCTCTGTAGATCAGGCTGGCCTAAAACTCACAGGGACTTGTCTTCCTCTACCTTCCAAGTTCTGAAAATAAAGGTGTGTGCCACCATTGTCCAGTAAACTAACAGTCTTAATGACTCGGTGTTATGAATCTAGAAGAAACTGCAGGTATTTTATGGAAGTCATGGATCTAGCTAAATGGTACAGTGCTTGCCTCGTAGCTTCAACAATCATATCCCTAAAAGCTAAAGTTAATGCTTAGACTACAGAGAAGGTCCAGCAGTTTGGAGCACTTGTTGCTCTTGAAAAGCAACAAGTTTAAGTTCCCAACACTCACATGGTGGCACACAACCATCCACGTCTCCAGTTCTGGAGCATCTGTTGTGCTCTTCATGGGCACCAGGCTTGCACATAAAGTATGAACATATGTACAGGCAAAGCACACATATATTTAAAATAAAAGAACCTTTATAAAATCTTTTACAGATGGCTTATCAAAATAATCATTTACACCAAACCTAGAGATGATCTTTGGAGGACTGTATTATTAACAATAAAATTATTGTGTTTGCTTCCACAGCACATATACTAAAATTGGAATGATACAGAGAAGATTAGCATGGCCCCTGAACAAGGATGATCATGAAGCATTTTGTTTTGTTGTGTTTTGTTTTGTTTGTTTTTTACATAAGTAACTTCAAAAATTCTACCAAAGAACTTCTACAACTCATAAATACCTTCAATAATGTAGCAGGATATAAGATTTACTCAAAAAAATCAGTAGACATCATTTTACTTTCACAAGATCCCATACAAAGAACATTGCCTCCATGACAGCTGAACGTAATTCTAGATGATGATGTCCCCTCTCCCAACAAAGTTTGTCCTCAGGATTAGGAACATCAATTATGGGTTGATTATAGTTAGTATAGGATTGAGGGTTGGGGTGGAAATTATGTATTCTCAAGGATCTCTTTGAAAAACAGAAGGGAAATTGGATGGGATAATAGATTAGCATGAGCTTATTCACACTAATAATATAATAGTGAGTAATAGAGTGAATACTTGTGAGCTATTATATACTGAAAATTTACATTGGTATAGATTCTTATATGCTGATACAAATTCAAATTATATTGAATATGCTTCTATTTCTGTCTATAATATTTGTACACCTAGGCAAAGTTATTTTGTCATATTGTGTGATACATGCTTATACCTCTGCTTAAGACATTTTGTATATTGATATAATTTTAGGATATATTTATTATATTGCACTACACATTTATACCTGTGATTAAGATACATTGTTTACATTTTGATATCATTGTCCTCATTTGTTGCACAGTTGTTTAAATATTGTTTAATATTCTAATATGAAATCTTAGTTTTTAAGTAATATAGGTATTAAGAATTATAGATTAATAGTCATCCATGCTTGGCATACTCATAGACTACTCAGGTTCTTTAGATACATAGAGATTGTATTCTGAATAGATAGGTAATCTTCAACCACTTTAAAAAGCTGTTAAATGTGACATTTAAATAACTTAGGGTTCTGTTGACATGAGACACGATTGCTCCTGGCAGCACCGATTTATTTCCCAAGAGAATGTTGAGCACCGAAAACACTCCACTTGGAGCTTGTTTTCTTCTTGGCAAAATTGGCCTTTGGGCAATGAACTGCCCATGCATCAGTCACTGACAAAATGCACAATGTCCAGACAGGACAAGCAGGATACAAGAAAAAAGACTGTCAAACCTTACTAAGACAGGGTAAGACAGTTTAAAAAATTTTTCTGACTCTGAAAATGGTCTTTCAGTTGCTCTAGGCCTTAGCTAAAGTTGGTTGCTTCAACATTGCAAATGAGACGTCGATTGATTGCCCAGGTAGCAAGTTATCTCTGTCATTTGTTGCACATTTTGGAAGTTGCTTGATTGTACTTCTTGCTTACTCAAATAATATTATTTCCCTTCTCAGGTCTTCAATGGGGTTGAAGACTAGATAGTCATAATTTCTTTCCTCTCATGACTTGGCCAAGTCATTTATAATAGAAGACTTAGACTCCTTAGGATAGGATAATTATTGAAACATTTATCACATATTTCTTGCTTGATATTGTTTATGCTGTTGTAATTCTAATTTTTATACTTTATATTTGTTTTTATTATATATAATTTTGTATTAGGCTTAGAACTCTCTTATTTAAACAAAAGGGGGGAGGTGCTGTAGGAACTCCTTCAGCCAGCAGCCTATAAATTACCAGCCCACTTGGGCTTGGCCTCTTATACTATAAATGCAGATGTAAAGCATACTCTCTCACTCTTCTGGATGCTGAATTTGGTTCCTGTTTCCCCATTAATGCAGAGGACTGTGATCTGTGAGTCTGCCACTAAATAAATAACTCTTTATTATACTCAATTCCGAGCTAGTGTGGGATTTCATTTTAGGGTCCTTCTTTCATTTTAGGATTTCATTTATAGCCTTCCTTTAAACAGATGATAAATGGGCTGAGAAAGAAATCAGAGAACATCACCCTTCACAGTAGCCACAAACAGCATAAAATATCTTGGAGTACCTTTAACCAAATAAGTGGATGACCTGTATGACAAGAACTTTAAATCTTTGAAGAAAGAAACTGAAGAAAGTGCCAGAAAATGGAAAGACCTCCAATGCTCTTGGGTAGGCAGAATTAACATAGCAAAAAATGGCAGTCTTACCAAAAGCAATCTACAGATTCAATGAAATGTCCATCAAAATCCCAGGAAAATTCTTCACAGACATCAAAAAAAAATAATCTACTTCATATGGAAAAGCAAAAAACCCGGGATATTCAAAACAATCCTGTACAATAAAGGAGCTTCCAGAGACATCACAATCCCTGACTTCAAACTCTACTACAGAACCACAGTACTGAAAACAACCTGGTATTGGCAAAAATACAGAAAGGAGGACCAATAAAGCCAAATCGAAGATCCAAGTATTAATCCACATACTTTTGAACACCTGATTTTTGACAAAGAAGCCAAAAAACCCATATAAAATGGAAAAAAGAAAGCACAGTCAACAAATTGTGCTGGTATAACTAGATTTTAACATGTAGAAGAATGAAAATAAATCCATATCTATAGCATCTATAGCCATACACAAAACTCAAGTCCAAATGGATTAAAGACCTCAACATAAAACCAACCACACTGAACCTCATAGAAGAAAAAGTGAGAAGTACACCAAACACATTGGCACAGGAGACCACTTCCTAAATATAACCCCAGTAGCACAGACACTGAGAGCAACAATTAATAAATGTGATCTCCTGAAACTGAAAAGCTTCTGTAAAGCAAAGGACATGGTCAACAAGACAACATGACAGCCTACAGAATGGACAAAGATCTTCACCAACCCCACATCAGACAAAGGACTGATCTCCAAAATAAACAAAGAACTCAAGAAACTGGTCTTCAAAAGAACAAATAATCTAATAAAATGGGGTAAAGTCCTAAACAGAGAACAGAGGAATCTAAAATGGCTGAAGGACACTTAAGGAAAGGCTCAACATCCTTAACCTTCAGAGAAAGAAAATCAAAACAGCTCTGAGATTCCATCTTACACCTTGCAATAATGGACAAGATCAAAAACAGTGATGACAACTTATGCTGGAGAGGATGTGAGGTAAAGGGAACACTCCTCCATTGCTGGTGGGAGTGCAAGCTGGTACAACCTCTTTGGATGTCAGTATGGTGATTTCTCAGAAAATTAGGAAACAACCCACCTCAAGACCCAGCAATACTCCCGTGTAAATTGGGATCATGGAGAGCATGGGAGAGGGCAGAAAGGAAGGGTAGAGGAAAGAAAGGGTGCATAGAAAAATATTTATCTCAGTAAAAATAAGTTTTAAAAGACAATTAAATTATCTCAGGGCTTGGAATATAGTCCAGTGGTAGAGCAATTGCCTAGCATGTGTAAGGCCCTGGGTTCAATCAATGCTCCATAAAAATAAATAAATAGCAGTTTTATAGCTTTGAAAAAGTAGAATATCTCTAAATGACATGGTAACATGAACTCCATTTTCCCCATAAGAATATCGTCATTGAGCCGGGCGGCGGTGGCGCATGCCTTTAATCCCAGCACTCGGGAGGCAGAGGCAGGCGGATCTCTGTGAGTTCGAGACCAGCCTGGTCTACAAGAGCTAGTTCCAGAACAGGCTCCAAAGCTACAGAGAAACCCTGTCTCGAAAAAACCAAAAAAAAAAAAAAAAGAATATTGTCATTATGAACTAAGTACAAAGAGAAAAGAAGACCTTGGATAACTGACAAGTTCCATCTAACTGCAGAGTATCAGCCTTACCCAGGTAATTCCTCAATCAACTACTGCCTATCTCAAGCTTTTATATTCTTTTCCCTATGCTGTCATATTGACCATTTTAAGAAAAGAATCCTCTTTGAAATTTTGGGTCTCTGTAGACCCAAACTGGCTTTGAACTCAGCCTCAAAAATGCTAGAATTACAAGTGTGTGCTAGCACACCTCGCTTCAAAGATTTTTTTGTTTAAAATGTGTCTGTTTAGAAGCTTCTACTCTGAGTGTATTTTATGCTATGACAAGCTCTTGTTAGCATAATGTCCTGTTATGAAAACCAAGCAATTTTTTTCTCTAGTTAGTCCTATGCTTAAGTGCTTAGAAGGAGCTACACAACAAAGCGTCATATGTATCCCCTTTCTCTTTTACCAGATTCCTCAGGGGTGTGGGGAATTGCCTGCAGTCCACTGTTTCCAGAGCCCCTTCTGGAGTATATACATTGTGTGTATTCTGAGCAGTGTTCCACTAAAATCAAAAGCTTGATCAATAACAGATTTTCAAGAGTGTTGGAAGACATAAAAACATGATGGTTGAGAGGGGAGCCAAATAGCCTTGATCTTTCTCTTTGTGGCACTAATGATAAAAATTCGCATTGTAGGGCTATTTCAAGGGCTTAATTATATAAGGTGTGGGAAAGGCTTTGCAACAAGCATTGTAGACAGTAAGTGCATAAGGATTATGTACTTCCATACACACATACATATTTTTATATACATAGTAAGTACATAAGGATTACCTACATCCATACAAATATATATGTATATATATGTATATATATATATATATGGTAAGTGTATAAGGCTTGTTTATTTCACTACAAAAAATTGTTTCTTCCTTTGAGAGAAAAAAGCCCAGAATTTGATACTATTTCAACCAAAGGAAGAGCCACATGTCTAAGCTCTTAATACTTATGTGTAGTCACACTACATTTGTTCCTGGCTTATGCCTCGGAGAACATAAAACACAACATTCATTTTGGTAGTTCTTTGTAATAAAATGCCTCATATTTGCCTAATAGTCATGATTCAAAGAGTTTTCATGTATAATTGCCCTTACTGCTAGTAAGATAATAACTCTGATTAGAGGGATGAATGGACTTCTCCAGTAATACACTGAAATTATGAAAAGAGGCTGGTGTTAGAAAATAGCTCTTGATCTTTGTTTGATGCTAGGTTGTTTTACTATTTGGTAGAATTCCCTGGATCAATTTGATACCACAAAACAAATATGTATTAGAAAATATTATGTTTTTAAAAATCTAAATGATTCTATGGGAATTTATGAAGAAATATATGAGATTTTTAAAGTTTAAAAAATGCAGTAGACATAATATAATGCCCGGCCTCAAAGCCTAAGTAAAGGTAGGCCTCTCATTGCCACTTCTCACATTATATACTCTTAATAATGACTAATACTCTAAAACCTCAATGTTTAGAGATACTACAGACACTCAGGGCTTTATTTCAGACCATCATCTGTAAAAAGTAGCTACACATGAGAGTCTTCTGTAATTTCATTCCATCCTTAGTGAAATATAGTTTCATGTCATGATGGGAGCTATTCTTTCTGCATCACTCAGATGACCATATGAGCCATTTGCTTTGCCTGTAAATGTAGGTCTCTCTCTCTTTTAATGGAATAAAATGATCCAGCATTAAGCTAAATTATCAAATTGGATGCAGAAACAACATGACTCATATGTTAAATTCAAAGCTACAGAAATTGTATAAAAAAGTAATGTGTATGTGAGAGAGAGAGATGTTTGCTACCCACTCAAAAATCTGAAGAGACTTTGACACATTCAAGATCATCAACTTTATTTACAGTCTTACATTTTTGTTAAACATGTGAGCCCTGCTTTGAGGACAGATGAAGATTTGTTATATTTTTGCTGTTGTTGTTGTTTTCAAGACAGGTTTCTCTGTAGCTTTGGAGCCTGTCCTGGAACTAACTCTTGTAGACCAGGCTGGCCTCGAACTCACAGAGATTCACCTGCCTCTGACTCCTGAGTGCTGGGATTAAAGGCATGTACCACCACTGCCCGGCAACTTGTTATATTTTAATGTGTGACTGTGCCTGGCCTCATTATGTAGATGAAGCTGGGGACACAGCTTAAGACTAGTGTATCCATCTAGCATACACAAGGCCCTAAATTTCATCTCCAGCCCTGGGGAGAAAAAGAAAAGATCACTTTGTTGAAATACTCAAAGTCAATAAAAACTTGTAGTGGAAGAAAATATTTCACATTTCTTGAAACTATCCAAAAGTTAGAAGTGCCACGAGGTAGTTAGGAAGATCGTGTCCCAATTTAGATGTGATCCTAAGTCACTTAGCAATTGCCACAAACTAAGTATAAACAAGACTTTATTTATAGATATCAGTGGATGAGTAGATTAACTTTTAGGATCAAATGGGAAAAAAAGAGGAAACACAATTGTGCAGGACATTATACAGGCTAACACTTATATTTCACATGGAATAATACATGCTGCATCAATTTTTGTTCTTTTTACAAAACATAAAGTTACTCAAAAAAGTTAAAGATTGATTATTTTAGGCTCTAATAACTTAATGTTAAGAACATGCAAGGGGCTCAGCAGATAAAGGCCCTTGCTGCCAACACTGAAGACCTGAGTTTGATCCAAGGGACTTACATGGTAGGAAGAGAAAACTGACTCCTACCAGGTACCCTCCTACCTCCACATATGTGCTATAGTAAGCAAACACACACATACACACACAAATATAATTTTTTATTTTTTTTTAGTTTTTCGAGACAGGGTTTCTCTGTAGCTTTGGAGCCTGTCCTGGAACTCACTCTGTAGATCAGACTGGCCTCAAACTCACAGAGATCCTCCTGCCTCTGCCTCCCAAGTGCTGGGATTAAAGGCATGTGCCCCCACAGACCAGCCACAAATATAATTTTAAAAACAAATTTTATTTCCCAGGAAATTTCATTATCTTATAGATGTTATTACTCACTATGACTTTCTCAGAAAAACAATGGTATTTTGCAAAATGTTGATATTGGGCATGGATAGTACAAATTTGCTTGGTGTTAGGATTAACCCAAATGGTTGAAATTAGTTCATTAATTCATTCATAATATCTGGGATATTAAGAGAGGTATACCAAAATTAAATATGTCACATGTAAACAAGGGCATTTCCTGAAAGAATTCAGAAATTACTTGTAATATAGATATTACTGTTATTTCCTTTTTTCTGAATTTGGCACTGTAATATATTTCCTTACTGTTGCTACACACACACACACACACACACACACATACACACACACTCACTCACTCACACATACTTGTTTTTAAACTATTTGGTCTGTGAAAATACATATAACAGTGAATGTATTAGTGAGGTTCTCTGTCTATCGTCTACCTACCTACCTACTATCATCTGTCTGTGACATATTGGAGTAGCTTACAGGTTGTGATCTGTGTAGTACAGCAATGGCTGCCTCATGATGGAAAGACCACAGAGCTGGTAGTTGGTCAGCCCACAAGACTAAATATCCCAGCAGTCCCAATCTGTTGCTGGAGCTCCAAGAAAGTCCTAGAGAACTGTCTACCATCAGACTATGCTGGAGTTCTGAAGAAGGTCCTATCACCAGTGAATGGCAGCCTCAAGAACAGGAAAAATAATCACACAAAATATTCTTCCACGACATTTTAAAAGCAATAGATTTTGGTAGCAGATATGTTGAGTAAGGATCGTAGGAGGAAAAAGTAAAGCCCTTGTAAAGAGAGTAGGTGAGGGCTGGAGAGATGGCTCAGAGGTTAAGAGCGTTGCCTGCTCTTCCAAAGGTCCTGAGTTCGATTCCCAGCAACCACATGGTGGCTCACAACCAACTCTAATGGGGTCTGGTGCCCTCTTCTGGCGTGCAGGCATACACACAGACAGAATATTGTATACATAATAAATAAATAAATATTTAAAAAAAAAAAAAAAGAGAGTAGGTGAATTGTCAGATAATATGGATGAGTCATTCCTTGGGTTTGGAAATTAAGTAGAATCTTTCTTAAGAAATTTTGATTTATCCACTTTGCCAACCAAATTAGTTTCCTACTTATTGGTGGGCATGGCAAATTAGGTGCTCATGGTTACTTGGCTCCTCTGAGTTCTGCTACTTCTGGTTAATTATGATGGTGAAGGCCAGCTGTATGTGTCTCAATCACCAAGTAGCAACTGTTTGTGGTGCTGAGATCCTTATATGTGACATATACTAACTAATAAAGCCTTTTTAAAGAGAACCTAAATTGCATACTGTAGAAATATTCGATAAAAGTGAGTTGCTTAAAATAGTTCTTGCCATTATAAATATTGATATGAACATTTCAAAAAACAAAAACAACATCAAAACAGAGTATATATAAGGGGGTGTTCCCTAATTTTGGCTGTTTAATAAGTATTCCCTATACTGTTGTTGTTCTTTGTTTTTATGATTTATTAATTTATTTTATAAAACTGTCTGAATTCCGCTCTAAGGATTCTGATGAGCTCTTCTGGGCTCCCCCGGTGCCTGTGCTCATACGAACATATCTACGTACCTCCGCACCCCCACACCCGTATACACAAAATTTAAAAAATAAAAAATAAATCTTTTTACAAAAATTCTAATATTTTTATGAGTTTTCTGATCTTCCAGAAGATATGGAGAAACAATAAAAAGACATTAAGTTCCCAGTCATGTACTTTAACTCCTTACAAAACTGCTGTTTAGACAAGACGAGAGGAGAGGACACCGATTCTACTTTGTGCATTCACAAGTATGGTCTCTAAAATCTAGTCATATTGCATGCATTTTCTTGTTTGATATATAACACACATCAAAAACAAGTTTATTGCATTCTAAAGATATTCTTTCTTCAAAAGCATGAAATATATAATTATTTTACATTAATTTTATGTTTAAATAGAAATATTGGATATGGTAGGTTATGTTAAATATATATAACTAATATATAAATAAACATTAAATAATAATTATATGGAAAAAACAAAAAAAACAAATTTTAAAGAAACAGTTGAAACCTAGGCAATGGTGGTGCACATCTTTAATTCCAGCACTTGAGAGGCAAAATCAGGCAGATCTCTGTGAGTTCAAGACCAGCCTGGCCTACAGATCAAATTCCAGGTCAGCCAGGCCTACACAATGAGAACTTGTCTCAAAGGTAAATAAATAAAATAAAGCTGTATGAATTCATAAAACACAGCTCAGATGTTTAACATAAAAATAAAACTACAAGTATTTTTTAACTGCTATTTTAAAGGACTTTATAAATATCAGTTTGGAATCTGTCCTATCACATCTGTAAATGTCTAAATCAGAAACCATAAACTACCTCTGTGATGCTGCACACTGAAAGCAAACCTGTCCCCTAACAATCAGCCAACCTGCTGAAGTGCTATATAACAAAGAATGTTCTCTAAGGTTGGGGTTGCAAAATCATAATAAACAATTATTTCTTCTTTATCTCAAAATCAAGCTTAAGTAACCATCAACAATATTGTTTATGTATCTGTACGTATATGTACATATGTGTGGAGGTCAGAAGTTGAGAATGAGTTATTCCCCACATTTTTTTGAGGCACCATCTCTCAATGAACCTGGCACTCACCAATTAGCTAGGCTGGGTGAACAGTGAATTCTAGGATCCACCTGTCTGGGCCTTCCAGTGCTGGAATGACAGGCCCAAGCCATCAATTTCTGCTCTTCTATGGATGCTGAGAATATGAATTTAGGGTTCCCATGCTTATGTGATGATTGCTTTACTCAGCGAGCCATTTTCCCAACCTCTTCCTTCAATATTTGAGTTTGATGAATCTACTAAACTTAACAAAGTTGCATACCATTGTATCAGACAAGAGCCAACAAGATGGCATAATGGATAACACACTTGCTGTACAAGATTGAGGACTCGAGTTTGATCCCTGAATCCCACATAAAATTGGAAGGAGGGAACTGACTTCAAAAAGTTGACCTCTGACTACCACATGCTCAATGTATCATACAGGTACCTACATATCCACATCTCCTACAAATGCAATAATAATAATAAATTAATAATAACAATGAATAAAGTTTAATGTTCAGAATTAGTTCTGTAATATAAAATTGTTTTCGTCTTTATGTTTTGGGGGTTTTGTTTTGTTTTGTTTGATTTTGACATGATCTCATGTTGGCCTAAAACTCTCTATGAAGCTTTAGATAATCTTTGAACTTTCAATCTTTCTACCTCTTTCTTATGAATGTTGGTATTGAAGATGTGAATCACCAAGCCCAATTTTTATTTAACAATCTTTTAATTTCTTTTTAATTTTTAAAATTTTGTATTAGCTTGGATATATACTAATATAACTTTGGGGTCTGTTTTGAGACAGTGTTTCTCTGTGTAACTTCTCTGGCTGTCCTGGAACACACACTGTAGACCAGACTGCCCTCAAACACAAAGGGATCTGCCTGCCTCTTCCTCCTGAGTACTGTGATTAAAGGTGCTCACACCACGAAAATAACATTATTTTTTTTAAAAAAAAAATGACTATGCTACAAGGAGAAAACAACAATGGTTCCTTTCTTGATTGTACTTACACATAGGTGCATATACGAAATTTAACTGTTGCAGTACTTTCCTTTGAGTTTAGGATGGTAGAAGCTTATTGACGGAATGTAAGTTCCACTGCAATTCAAGATCAATGTAAAGGTAATGTTTAATTTTAAGGGGATTTTGGTGGTCTCTCTCCTGTCAGTGGGGGCCCCATTTTTATTTCTGGATGTTCATCTTCAGTGAACATGAGGGCAGAGACCCAGGAACATGATTTTGCCACGACAATGAACACAAGGAATCTGCTTCCCACGTGTTGGGCAACAGAGAGTTAACCTCTTTAATACTGCCACTCAAATTGCTGTTTACCATCTAAAGTACAGGGTACAGAGTGAGGAGAAAGGCCACGGGGTCATACTTTGGTGGCAAAAGAACTATCTTTTTTTCATTATATTCAGTGCCAACAAGCCATTTATTAAACGACAAAATTGGAAATTATCTGCGTTTTCTTCTTGAGGCCTGTTTTATTTCATTTCCACAACCTGAGAAAAAGAAAGGAGGCCTTCTGGCTGGAGCACTGCAACTGTGCACAGGCTGCTGTTGTCCAATGATACTGTGCCCATTGTTGAGACTATTAAAACCCATTTTTTCTCTATGTTAAGTTGGAATATTTTAAAATCTTGTTGCCGAGGCTGGCTGGCTTCATGAAACTGACATGTCGCTTTGGTCAGCTACTGAAGGAAGCTAATTACATGAGGCTTTCAGCTCAGAGGAATCTCTCCTCTAAAGATCTATTTTACTTCATTTATACCACTCATTCATCCTTTTCCTCCAAGAGAACAGGCCCGCCAGTATGCTCATTGCTTGGGGGTCATGCTGGGGATGCTACCCAAGGGCCTTGCACATGATTGGCACACATTCTTCCACTGAAATATAACCTCGGCCCTTGTCTTAATCTGCCCATTTAGAAAATTGCCTCACATACTACACTGGACCTTGTTGTTTGTTTGTTTGATACATGGTGCTGCTATGCGGTCCTGGATGGCCTTGAGCGTGCTATGTAGAACAGGCTGGTCTTTAATTTAGAGGAAAGGAGCAATTATCATGTGTCTCTCTCCAGAATGCTAGGACTGCTGTTTAATACCACCATGTCTGGAATATTCCAAGTTATTGAGATAAATACGTCATAAATAAGTGAATGGATGAGTAGGCTGATTTATTTCATACTAAAATTAGCATGAACAGTGATATATTCAGATGTGTAAAAGCAAATAGCTTCTCTTTCATTAGCTGTAAATAAAATACATTGGAGTGCTATTATACAGAGCTACTTAAGTGAAGAAGGAAGGAGGAGAAAGGTTTGGCATTTTCGGCACTGACAAAATCTGAAGAAACAAGTAATACTCAATTACTAAAAAGATGAGTTGGGGCTATGGATAAATAAAGAAGCTTAAATTAGGGCTGGAGTTGTAGCTCCATTGGTAGAGTGCATGCTTACCATGCACAAAGACTGTCTTAAACCTCTGCCACCACAAAAACCAGCCATGGTAATAGATGCCTCCAATCTGAGCACTCAGGAGATGCAGGTTCGAGGATTGGAAGGTCAAAGTTATTCTGTGCAACATAGAGAGTCTGAGGCCAACATGTTGATGGGGAAATAAGGGGGAGGAGGGGAGACTGACAGAAGGAGGAAGGGAGGGGAGGAAGGAAAGGAAAGTAGAAGAGGAAGAAAAAAAGGGGGCCAAGCAGTCGTGGCACATGCCTTTAACCCCAACACGTCTTCCATCACTGGTGAGATTATTTTAGGTTATTGTATTTTGCAAGAAAACACAAAAGGAAACAGAGAAGGGAGATAGACACAAGAGTAATAGAAAAGTTACAGGAGACTAGAGAGGAGGGTTGTAGGCAAACTTTGAAAACTTTGGACCTGATAGTAATAAGAGAGAAGATTTTAATATATAATAATGCCATAGTAATATAATATTAGGAAAAACCACAGTAAAAATGGAAGGCCAACTTTTAGGCATTCTTCTTAGTTGATGAGTTCTAAGGGGCTATATTTAAAATTCAAGGAAATAATGGAATTTTTAGTTTAGATGGAAGTAGTCCTAGATTTTGATTCAAAGGAGTCCTTCTTTATAAACAAAGATGAGAAAAAGCAAATGAACAGGAGGGAGAGAAGGAGGGAAGGAGGTAAAACCAAGATTTTTATTTCAGTCCTATATTGATCATTTCCATACTCAAAGGGAGAAATTTGATTCAGTGAGTTTAATTCTCCATATTTTTGTTTTGTTTTGTTTTTAGGGGCTTTGAGGGGTTGTTCGGTTGGTTGGTTTTTTTGTCTAAGTTTTTGGTTTTCTGAGACAGGGTTTCTCTGTGTAGCCCTGACTGTCCTGGAACTCACTCTGTAGACCAGGTTGGCCTTGAACTCACAGAAATCCACCTGCCTCAGCCCTCTGAGTGCTGGAATTAAACGCGTGCACACCACACCCAGTGAAATTCTCATATTTTAAAAGATTTTTCTGATTTATCTTTATTTGTGTATATATCTGGTGTCTGTGTCCATGTAAGTGAGTGCCATGTGTGTTCTCATATCCTTGGAAGCATTAGAGATATAGGGTTAGGATTAAACTGGAACTGTGATTACAGGAGGCTGTGAGCCAAGCAATGTGGGTGCTAGGAAGGGAATGTCAATGCTCTGGGAGAGCAGCAAGTGTTCTTAACCTCTGAGCCAGCTCTCCAGCTTTAATTATCCATAGGTAAAAGGACATGCTGAGAAAATAAAGGATAGAGTACTTGCTTAACATGGTTCATCCCCACCACTGCAAAACTGAAAAAAAATTAAAAACTGAAAAGAAACCATAAACACACTGAGTGGGTGCATTATAAAGCAGATAGTGTAATGAGAAGATAGAAGAGTTACATAACAAAGAATGAGAACATGAGCCCTAAAGCCAGTTATTGGTCTACTTAAATACCACCAACTTTTATTGCCCAAGCTGAAAATACACAAAGGGAGAGTCTTAAAGATTTCATGGTTTAGAGCTGGAGATGTAGTTCAATTGATTGAGTGATTGCCTAGCACATACAAAGCCCTTAAGCCCTTAGAATCCCATAAGCCAGGCAATGACACATGACTATAGTCCCACCACTCAGGCAGAAGGATCAGAAGTTCAAGGTTATCTTCAACTACATAGGGAATTTGAAGATACCCTTGTCTACCAGGCACTGTGCTAACAAAAAAGATTTCATAGTTTATTGAGAATGAATGAGTTAATATTTGCTGTAAAAAGCATAATCAAATCCTACATTTTATTTTCTTTTGTGTGACAGGGTCTCATTACATAGCTCAGGCTGGCCTGAAAAACTAGTATGTACACTACTCTGTCCTTGAATTTATGGTGATTCTAAATCCCCTAAATGCTGGGATTACAAACCTGCACCACTCATGTGCTATAGGGATGAATAGTTTGTATTGGTATGGATCTTGGTTTATTGATACAAATTTGAGGTCAATTTTGTTATATGTATATGTATTTCTGATCTTTTTTAAAGATTTATTTATTTATTATTATGAATACAATACTCTGCCTGCATGTGTACCTGCACCCCTGAAGAGGGCACCAGATCTCATTATAGATGGTTGTGAGCCACCATGTGGTTGCTGGGAATTGAACTCAGGACCTCAGGAAGAAGAGTCAGTCCTCTTAACTGCTGAGCCATCTCTCCAGCCCTGTATTTCTGATCTTGATTAAGGTATTGTGTTTGTGTAGCTCATTTCAAAATGTAATGTATAATTAAGAATTATAAGTTAATAGATACTCATCTATAATAGCCAAGCTTATAATCATATTAGTTATATTTTCTAGATGTATAGAAATATATTTAAGTTAGATAGGTATTTTTCAAATCTTTCAGAAACCTTCAGAATATGGCATTTAAAATGTTTTAATAACTTAGGACTTTTCATGACAATGAGACACATCTGCTCCTGGAAGCACCAATCTACTTCAAGAGGAAGATGGGCATCAAAGAGGCTCCTTATGGAGTTTGTTAGATGAACTAGACATGCAGAACGCACAGAGAAATGACTGCTGAACTTGCCTAAAGGTGAGATAATCCTTTGGGGTTCTTGCTTCATGAAAGAGTCTGCTATGCATTGTGCAGGACACAGAAAAATGTGATGGACAAATTGCCAGTATAAGCAGAACTGTTTTTTAAATTCCCTGCTTTGTGGAAAAGTCTGCCGGATGCTATGGGCCTGTAGGCTGAAGATGGATACCCTAATAGTACAGAAAAACTTTAGGTAACTGTCCAGGCATTGTCTTTGTCAATTCTAGAGTTTTGGAAGTTGCTGACAATGCATTTCCTGTTTTCTTACATAATATTATATCTTTCTGGAGTCTTTGATGGAGTTAAAGAATAGATAGATAGTTATAGTGTTCCTTAGTTATGATAAAAGATAATGTAGGTATAAATATTGTAACTGTAATTCTTTTTGATACCTGTTTTGTTATATGTAATTTTACTACATTAAAGCCTTCCTTTTTGTTTAAACAGAAAAGGGGAAACGGTGTGGGAGGTCCTTCTTTCTGTGTGTTGCTTTTCTTGGTTAATGAATAAAGAAACTGTTTTGGCCTGTTGATAGGGCAGAACTTAGGTAGGCAGGGAGAATGGAACTGAATTCTGGGAGAAGGAAGGTGGAGAGATAGCCGCCATAAATCCATCACTGGAGATAGAGGTGCTGAAACTTTGCTGGTAGGCCATGACCTCATGGTGATATACAGATTAATAGAAATGGGTTAAATTAATATTTAAGAGTTAGACAATGAGAAGATAGAGCTAATGGGCTAAGCAGCAATTTAATTAATACAGTTTCTGTGTGATTATTTCAGTTCTGGGTGGCCGGGACGAACAAGTGGTTCCTTGCAACACTCATGTGCCACCATAAATGGCTTCAAATCCTGTGTCTTAGCTATAGCTCTGATAGACAACTCAATGCAGTCTTCTTTGGTTTCAGAAAGTCACAAGGTGACTTTTCCAAAGTCACAGAGATAATATATCAATGAGACAAATGTTAAATTCTGACTCTCAGTCTGGGGAAGCAACATGTACTAGATCTTGGGTTTGAGACTTAGCCCTACAAAAACGTTCTGATGCTCCTGAGCATAGATACCTTTTCCACCTCTGAAAGCTTGTAATGTAGGGATGCAAGTATATTTGGGAAATGATTGATTATCTGTTTTAGCTGGAATATATAAGGGAATGTGGGAGCTGGGGTAGAATGAGAAGCAGCAGCAGATAAAGAATCTATGGAATGTACTAGTATTTTGTATGTTGTCTTCAATATCTGATCGTTTGTGTTTGGTTTGAGAAAAGGAGAAATAATTCTTTTCATGTGTGAGCCTTTCCAAGAAGATCCTGAAGCAAGTGCTACAATAGCTTTTAAAGCTTAAACAGACTTATGACCCTGAATAATTGATGGTGGGGAAAAAAAAGAAACCAAGCAGGAATTCAATTGATTTTTCAATTCAGCCATTTATGTTTAGTTGGAATTAATTTAAAATGTGAATCATGATTATGCATCTCATTGCTTCCCAGATAAAATGCCAGAACCCAAGCAACGATAAGAGAACAGCTCTCTGAAGCAAATAGGATATGAGTGCCAAGCACAGGCAACAGCCCGCACCTTGAATCATAGATGTACTGTGGATGGTTATGTCATGTTCTCACAGTCTTAGACACGTTGTCAGACTCCACATAGAACGTGAAAACTCACACTACCAGAAAGAAATCTCACTGAATGATCTGGCAGCGTACTGGGGCTACACAGAAAAAGGAAGTGTTTTTATCGGAAAAGATCCAGTTGCTATGCAGGACAGACCCACAGCCCTTTTACAGGATATGTATTAAGCCTCAGGACTGTAAGTGAAACCATGAATCTAGGAGATCACTGGGGAAAAAGGGGACTCATGCTGAGATTGAAAACCTTGAGTTTTGGCTTGCTGACAGGCAAACATTTAGAACCTAGTCATTGTGATTAATTTAAAATTTAATAGATTAATGTAAGATTTATAATTTAATATAAATAACCAAAACAGAAATTATAAATAGAAAACTACCACTTAATATAATTTTTAGATAATTGTAAAACCTACTAATAATTGTGCATATTTTGAATTTATATAATACTTTGTGTTTTCATGAATATTATACATTAATGTATAAATTTTCTCTTTAGAAACAAAACTTACATTGCTAATTATGAATAAAATCCTATAAGACATTTGAAAAAATTGCAGTACCGTGAATAAGCATTCAATAAGCCCAGTTTTCTAGATGCTGAGCGCGTCCAAACTTTCAGAGGACTTTGTTTACTCCACAAGCATGAAGCTTAGGGTTAAAATTGAAAATCAATTGGTAGGATACTTGCCTAGCATGCACAAAGTCCTGGGTTCAAAAACCTACCATCACATAAAACTATGTGTGCTAGTACATACCTGCAATACTCATGCCTCCAAAGGTAGAAGCAGAAAAATCAGACATTCAAGGTCATCCTTGGCTACAAAGCAAGCTTGAAATCAGCGTAGGTAGGCTATGTGAAACCCTGTCTTCAAAAAACACATTAATATAATACTAAGGAAGATATTGATTTATTTTTGAAAAATATTTTACTAAATTTAAAGTGAAAATAAGGCAGGGGAAAGACTTTAAAATTCTAAATCATTCTGTTACTATTTTAAATGTTACTATTACTATTTTTAGTATGCAAGCCAAATTAAAAGAATTCTAGGCAATAACTGAGTTATTGCATATCCATAGGTGTCTTGGGACATTCCAGCATATAATCATGTTGCTGGAAGCAAGGAAAGGCTGGGCATCACTTGGAGCCTGAATACCAGAGATGGAGTTCAGTGATGAAGTGATCATCTAGAATGTGAGGGGCCCTGTAATCCAGCATAGTATTGCTTCTGTGTTCACAAACAAGTAACAAAGGAAGTACTGCCAACCTTTAGTAATCCTTACTCACCTTTGCCCCTTGTGAATTTTTTGAAGTTTACACTATTCTAGTGTTGCTGCCAACCTACTGAATAGAGATACAACATGATCTTGTCCCCCAGATTGCTTGCTTTCGGTTTAGTATTTGAAACAGGGTGTCTCTGTGTTGCCTGGCTGGCCTCACCTGGCCTGGGATTACAGGAAAGTACCACATGTCAGACAACTTGCTCAGATTTGACTGTGGGAAAAGGCCTGGCTTTGCACTTACTTACCAAACAGGAGAGGATTTTATGTATTCAAAGATAAGAGAGAAAGAAGATGGAAAGAAAGAAAGCTAATTAAGTCTTTGCTTTGTGTGGGACAATGACCTGGCTAATGACCTCTTTGCAGACTCAGAGCTTCTTTAAATGAAGTGAATAATTGACTCCAGCCTCCCTAGGAAATGCATGCAGTACGATGCAGTCATTAGTGAAGAGCCGACTCAAAGGACAGTAAAAAGAAAAGATCTTTGCCTGCTTTGATGTATCTGCAGGCAAGCTGTCTCAAGCTGAACAAATCATCAGCTCTCCCTTTATCCCCTGAGCTGTTGCTCTTTAGCTTTCCCTGGAGCTGCCTTGCTTCCACTGATCATGGATTAGTTCCTTAAAGCTTGCATCTTGCATTTCCTGTGAGAGTTAGTTAGGGCTGGGTTTTTTTTTTTTTTTTTTTGATTTTGTTTTGTTTTGGTTTTGTCAGCTTGGCACAAGCCAGGGTTGTTAGGAAAGAAGGAACTTCAGTTGAGAAAATGCTCCTATCAGATTGGGCTGTATGCAAGTCTGTGAGGACATTTTCTTGATTAATGATTGATGTGGAAGGCTTAAACCAACTGGGCAGATTGTCCTGGGTGATATAAAAACCAGGCTGAGCCAGGCACGAGAAGCAAGCCCGTAAGCAGGGTTCCTCGGTGGTCTCCACTCCAGTTCTTGCCTCCGGGTTCCTGCCTTGAGTTCCCTCCATGATGGACTGTGACGCAGATGTGTAAGTAGAAATGAATCACTTTATTCCCAAGTTGCTTTTGTTCATGATGTTTCATTGCAACAATGGAAACTTAACTAGGACAGTACTTTTCCTGATTTCCTGAATTTTTAAATTTTTATTTTATTTTATTTAAAATTGCCATATATGAGGCGCTAAAGAGATGGCTCAGTGGTTAAGAGCACTGGTTGCTTCTTCCAGGGGATCCAGGTTCAACTCTGAGCACCTACATGGTGTCTCACAACCCTCTGTATTTCCAGTTCTAGAGGATCTGGTGTCTTATTCTGGCCTCTGCAGCCACAAGGCATACACATAGCACACAGACACATGCATTCACTCTCATGGACACCTCTGCCCAATGACTCAGAGGGAGGTTTTCCATCCCTGGCACTAGGGGTTTTGTTAGCTACTCTATGGAGCATTATCATCACATGTGGCTTAATTCCATTCAATTTAATTTACAGTTATATGTATATATAATTCCTCAGTAGTCTGGATTAAATATATGTTATGTATGTATTTTTATGTGAGCATATAAAATAATATATTTCTCTATGGCGTTTGCAATCATTTTTAATGCCTTCTTAAAGAAATCTCATTGTACCGTCTCTCCCTTTACATGTTACTATCTTACCCTCCTCTCCATTGTCCTCCCTCCCAGTTTCTCCTATTTTTGTCCTTCATAGATTCTGTGTTCTGCTACCCACGCAACTCCCTATCTAGAGGTCCTTTATCTCCTCATCCCATGGTCACTTTCTGCTTTTCTAATTTATGTGATTTTTTTTCAGAGTTAGGATCTACAGATGAGAGAGAACTTTCAGCATTTGTATTTCTGGATCTGGTTTGCCATGGGTTACCCTAATCAGTACATTATTTTTCAGCTCCATCCATTTAACTGCAAATTTCATTTTTTTTCTATAAAAGCTGAATAGAGCTCTGTAGTGTCTGTGTACCACATTATCATTATCTATTCAGCAACTGAAGGGCAATTGCGTTGTTTTCATTTCCTGGCTATTGTGAATAGAACAGCCATGAACATGGCTGGTCAAGTGTCTCTGTGGAAAAATAACAACTCTTTTGAACATATGCTGAGGAATGGTAGAGCTGAGTCATATGGCAGATTTAGTTTCATCCTTTGGAGAATTGGTCACACTGATTTCCAAACTGCTTGGACCAGTTCGCAATCCCACCAACAGTGAATGAGAGGTTCCTGTTCCCTTTGCTCCACACCTCCTCCAGCATTTGTGGTGGGTTGTTTGATTGAACTTGACCATTCTGATTCTAGCGTTAAGATGAAATATCAAAGTACGTTTAATTGGAATATCCCTAGTTACAAAGGCTGCTGAATGTTTTCCAAGATATATTGTTTTTAGTGATTTTTATGTCTTCTTTTGAGAATTCTGTAATGCCAGCACTTGGGAGACAGAGGCAGACACATCTCTGTGAGTCCCAGACCAGCCTGTTCTACAGAGTGAGTTCCAGGACAATCAAGGCTATTGCACAGAGAAACATGGTCTTGGAAAAGAAAGAAATCACTTCACATCCATAGCCCCCCATTTTTAAACAACTGGGTCATTTCTTTTCTTGATTCTTGGGGATTTTTTTAAGATTTAATTTTATTCTTTTTAATTACGTGGTACTACGTGTGTCTACAGTGAGTATATATGCACATGAATGCAGGTACCCTTAGAAGCAAAAGGCCTCAGATCATTTGAATTTGGAATTAAAAACGTTTGTGAGCTGCCTGATAAAGGTGTGGTCTCTGGAAGTGTTGAGCCACCTCTCTAGGCCCTTCTTTGCTTTTTAATTATCTGCATGTTGTCTATCACATGTAACTGGCGAAGATTTTCTCTTGCTGTAGAAACTTCCTCTTCACTCAGTTGATTGTTTTCTTTGCTGGACAGGTGACTTTTACTTTCATGAGTGCCTGTTGGTCAGCTATTGCCCTTAACTCCTAAGTGAATGGAGTCCTGTTCAGAAAGTCCTTTCCTACACTTTTGTCTTCCAAAGTATTGCCTATATTTTCTTCTTGGAATTGATTTCTTTTCGAAGCTCAGCCACTTTTCTTTTCCCTATTTGTTGAACTGTCTGTCTGTCTGTCTCTGTCTCTGTCTCTCTCTCATCTTTTCTTAATATTTATTCATTTATTTATGCATGTACGTATTTGTGTGTGAGAGTATGCATGTACCTGGTATTCTTGTAGAGGTCAGAGGACAACTTTGGGTGTTGGACCTCTCATTCCAGCCTACTCTAAGGCATGAGCCAGTAAAATAGGAAAGTATAACTATCTAGCATATTTGCACAACCATTCTCTAAATTCCAGTGTAGAAAAAGAAGTTTGTAATCCTCCAGGATACCACAATTTGGGAGGACAGACATTGAGACAGGATCACAGAGACCTTGAGTTTATCACAAGGCTCCTGTCTCTGCGTCCTCAATTCTGGAACTCTAGACATATGCTACCACCAGGCAGGGAAATGGCATTACTTAAAGCAACTTTGCAAATAGGCTTCATAAGAAGTCATTAGATTCTTCCAGTCCTCTGTTTTACTGCTCTATCCTGAAAGAGATGATCCATAATGATTCTTTCACTGAAACAATATTGTTTCCATTATCAGCTGAATCTGATGTGGAAAGAGCCTCTGTATTAGATAAAATGAAAGGAAATGTGAGATTTAGGGACTTTGCTTATAGACATTGGTTCTTGAATGTATTGAATTTGCTTAAAACAACTCCTTTGTAATGATTGATCTGATCCATAATATATAGTTCATCAGGTGGGGAAAATTGGGCTGCAACATTGTTTTGTCTGCAAATTTTAGTAAATTCTTCCTGTCTCTATTCTGTTTAATGTACTGATGAGAATCTATCAGTTTATATTTGTACCAAATAATAGATACGACAAAACCTTTAATTAAAATTTTATATGTATATATATATATATATGTATTGTAATATTTTATAGAATACAGCCTGAAACCTAAAACTCTTCATTCTTCAAGTTTTTGTTGTAGTGGTTGTTGTTTTGAACAGAGTCTCACTTTGTAACCCTAGCTGGTTTTAAACTTTCAGTGATGCTTTTGTATCAACCCCCACATTCTAAGATTACAAATATTCACTGCCATGCTTGGCTGCTTTTAGTCTTAATAGTACAAAAGCAACACTATTAGTATATTGACAGAAGATTTCTGTCCTACCCATCCCAAAATCGTTCAGTGTCAAAGAAACACACAGAGATCTACATTAATTATAAACTGTTTGGCCGAGTAGCTCAGGCTTCATATTAACACTTATATCCTACACTAACCCATAATTCTTGTCTGTGTTAGCCACGTGGCTTGGTACCTTTTATCAGTGAGACATTCTCATCTTGCTTCCTCTGTGTCTGGGTGATAACTGCAGACCAACCCTTTCCTCTTCCCAAAATTCTCCTGTTTGGGTCATACTTCCTTGGTGTGGGAGGTCCTTCTGTCTGTGTGCAGCTTTCATTGGTTAGTGAATTAAAAAAAACTGCCCTGGCCTATTGATAGGGCAGAACTTAGGTAGGCAGAGAAGATGGAACTGAATTCTGGGAGGAAGAAATCAGAGTCAGAGAGACACCATGGTGCCACCATCAGAGATAGACCTGCTGGAACATTGCTGGTAGGCCACGACCTCATGGTGATATACAGATTACTAGAAATGGGTTAAACTAAGATGTAAGAGTTAACCAATAAGAAGTTAGAGCTAATGGGCCAAGCAGTAATTTAATTAATACAGTTTCAGTATAATTATTTCAGGTGTAAGCTAGCTGGGCGGGCCAGGAACCAACAAGCCTCCCTCCTTGCAACACTTTCCACCTGGTTGCCCCACTTGTACTTCGTGCCTGGCTACTGGCCAATCAGTGTTTTATTAAAACAATACAAGTGACAGGGTATAAGACCATTGTCCCACAGCATTAGTATTCCTGAGCAGGAGGAATATAGTTCTACCTTCCTTCTCAGTGCTTTTTTTTACTTGCTGAAAACTAAGAATTTCATTTGGTAAAAAGAAAATGCCATGGGTGAATGATGACAAAGTAAGAAGAATGCTATTATACACAGCTAACAGCAGTCTAGTTATAAATGTGATGTCTTAGCCTGATTGTGTTACTCTAATAAATTACCTTAGATTGGTGGTTCTCAACCTGTGGGTCACAACCCCTTTGGGAGTCACATATATATCTGATACCCTGTGTATCAGATATTTACATACAATTCATAGCAGTAACAAAATTATAGTTATAAAGTGGTAATGAAATAATTTTTTATTGGGGCTCCCCACAAGATAAGGAACTATATTAAAGGACTGAATCATTAGGAAGGTTGAGGACCACTGTCTTAGACTAATACTTATGATTTCTAAACAATAGAAATTCACTGGTCACAAACTAGAGAGTAAGGCATCTAAAAAAGATCAAGTTCCAGAAGACAGACTGCAGGTCATGTTAGGACTCGGAAGTATAGATGATGCCATCAAGTGTCCTCACATGGTTGAGACAAGAAAGCTACCAGCGGCCACTTTTTGTTGTTCTTGTTTTGTTTGAGACAGGGTTTCTCTGTGTAGCTTTGGAGCCTGTAATGGCACATGCTCTGTAGACCAGGCTGGCCTTGAACTCACAGCAATCCACCTGTCTCTGCCCCCTGAGTGCTGGGATTAAAGGTGTGTACCACCACGTATTGGTGCTGGGGTCACTTTTATAAGGACAGTAATACCATTCCATCCATTTGACCAAATCGCCTCCCAAATACCCTAATTTTCAATTAGCATTCAAAAGTTGAATGGAGGGTAGAAAACTTACTAACATTCACATCAAATGAAATCAATATGCTTAGCTAAGAAAGTTACTGCCTATGAGTGAGTTAATTTTCCATGGAAGGCAGAAGAAAGGTAAAGTCATAAGTAGTGTTATTTATGCTTTATTTCATATGACTGAAGTTCAACAATGTTTTCTATAAAATTCCCTGGCTGCAATTATGAGTTATAGTGAGACATGAGACAGAATCATTGCTTCCACATACCCCAAGTCTTCTTTCTTTGGCTAAACTTATCTTGGGAAAAAGTTGCTTAGTCTGTTAGTTCATTTTATTTTGTTGTTTTCACTTGATTTTTTTTGGGGGGGGGGTTACATGATATCCCTATGTAAGCCAAGTTGTCCTGGAACTTACTATGTGTCCAGAATAGCCTTGTGTTAATCCTCCTGTCTCTGCCTCCATAGATTTTTTTATGTGTTTTTGTTTGTCTACTTCTTATTAATTTTTAAATTAAATTTACATTTATTATTTATTTATTGACCTCCCAAATATCCCACTTTTTAATACCAATCCCTTATTGATGAGAATTTAGTACTTAAATGGATGTGGGGAGTGGTTACTAACATTCAGACCTGAGCATGGAGTTGAGAAGAAAGGTGGAGTCATAAGTAGTGTTATAATTTGGGTTTAAAGTACTACTTTATTTTGTGGGCTAGAAGTGCTAGTGTAGCAGAATGCATGCATGCTGCAGCATGCATCTACAAGTCAAAGAAAACATGTCGAAGTCTGTTCTTTCTCTCTGCCATTTGAACTCCAGGGATTGAACACAAGTTATCAAGCTTGGCGGCAAGTAGCTTAAAGTCACTGAGCCATCTCACAGACCTGTTTATTTGTTTTCGAGATAAGACCTCAAGTAGACCAAGTTGACCTCAGACTTTCTATTATTATTATTGCTGTTGTTGTTATTATTACATTTGTTTACCTTTTGTGTGTACATATATGTATATTAGATAGGTTTGTGGAGGATATCTGGGGAAGTCAATTCTCTTCCACTATGTGAGTTTCTAGGATTGAATTCTGCTAGTCAAGCTAGGTGACAAACATGTATAACCACTGCGAATTCTCCCTGGCTTATAGCCTTAAAAACTTTCTGTGGCCAAGGATGACACTGAATTTTTAATCCATCTGCCTTCATGTTCTGAGTACTGGGGTTACAGCTATGTGCTCCTGTGCCCACATTTCATAGTGGCGGTGATCATTGTACATGCTAGGCAAGTACTCTGCCAACTGAACTACATCCCAAGCCCTATTATTGCACTTTCAGGCAGACTTCCTATATAGCCTAATTTGGCCTGGGATTCATGATTATCCTGCCTCATTCTCTCAAATGCTGGGATTATAGGTGTGTACCATTATGCCTGATAGAAGTTTCTGTAAACCTTATTTTGTTATCGGAAAATGGGAATAATGCTACTAGTAGGGAAATGTAGTGAGGACGCAAGCAGGCCTGCTTTTCATCCCGCCCTGCTCCCGCACGGCTAGCTTTACACCAGAAATAACAACACACAAACTGTATTCATTTAAACACAGCCTGGCCCATTAGTTTCAGCCTCTTATTGGCTAACTCTCAC